>NW_025778331.1:0-77224 GCF_021130785.1 Homalodisca vitripennis
TTTTACCACTGAATGTATCAGTATCAACAACGAACGACATGATTACTCTATGTGTAAGGGTGATGTCGAGACCAGACGTGGCCAATAAAATATGTGAAATCGTTATTCACTAAAAATTATTATTATAATAACATTAAATTCAGAAAATTGACTGGTAAGGAAAAGAACAAAGTAATCGTAGTATTAGTTAAACATTTTTCATGTTAATCACAGTGGAGGGCCTCGTGTAAATCTCTGAATAATATATTAATATATATACTAGCAGACCCGACAGACGTTGTCCTGTACACGTTATAAGAATTTAATTATAGTTAATTAAAATTACAGTATAGTATCGGAACTGGCCAACAGAATTTAATGTATCTAAAATACTAAATAAGTATTCCGTATAGGGTTGAAGTATAATAAGTGGCCACCATCACAATCGAATTATAGATATTTCTGAATAGCCTATCTAAACTACTAAAATGACAAACTGAATTAGATTATAGTTATTTAAAGGCTGAATTATAATAAGCGGCCAACATCGCAATCAAATTATTGATATTTCTAATTAGCCTATCTAAACTACCGAATTTTATTATCTTTATATTTTCTTGTGTGCGTGTGTATGGAGCTGAACTCCTCCTAAATGGGTGGACCATCTTGGAATGTTTTACATTGTATCCAGCAGAATGCGCTACGATCACAGTTTTCAAATGTTTTCTATTTTAATTTCCAGGTTTTCCTGACAGTTTTGTGCTGCTATCAAATATGTGTGTTGCTTTTGTAACATTGTGTAATTATTGTGTGAGTGCTAATTGTAATAATACATTAATAGAGATTGAAGATGTTTGAAGTACATAAAAAACTATAGTCCATTCATTGAAGTTATTGAACTAATTTTGAAAATTTTAATTGAACGAAGTGAGTATATTGGTCGCATAACCTAATAGCATACAAATCAAAAGGTTGTTTTTTCTATGTGTGAATAACTATTGTTAACAGTTTGGGTCACATAAGTTCAAATTAAGTAGCATATAAATCACATGATTGAATAACTATTCGTCCTCTTTCCACGAAGACGTGGCATTTTTTCTGTAAAAATAAAATTCTGTATAATAGTACACAATGAATATGAGTAACTTATTCAATATGTAATTTTAATTAAGTAACTTCTAGATAAAAATGTATAACAACATAGACTACAGTATCTAAAATACTAAAGAAGTATTCCCTATAGGTCTGAAGTACAATAAGTGGCCACCATCACAATCAAATTATTGATATTACTGATTAATCTATCTAAAACTAACCGAATTACATTATAATTATTTAAAATTACAGTATAGTATCGGAACTGGCCAACAGAATTTAATTTATCTAATAAACTAAATAAGATTCCCTATAGGTCTGAAGTACAATAAGTGGCCACCATCACAATCGAATTATTGATATATCTGAATAGCCTATCTAAAGTACTAAAATGACGATCCAAATTAGATTATAGTTATTTTAAAGGGAGAAGTATAATAAGCGGCAACCATCTCAATCGAATTGATATTTCTGAATAGCCTATCTAAACTAACTAAAATGATGATTTGAATTAGATTATAGTTATTTAAAGGCTGAAGTATGTATATATAATATATATATATATATATATATATATAATATATATATCTAATATATTAAATAAGTATTCCCTATAGGTCAGAAGTACAATAAGTGGCCACCATCACATTCAAATTATTTGATATATCTGAATAGCCTATCTAAACTACTAAAATGACGATCCAAATTATAGTTATTTAAAGGCTGAAGTATAATAAGCAGCCACCATCTCAATCGAATATTGATATTTCTGATTAGCCTATCTAAACTACTGAATTTCATTTATAGATATTTAAAATTACAGTATAGTATCAGAACTGGCCAACAGAATTTAATTTAAAACCAATTCCTACATTATTAACAATAGTTATTGACACATGTGATTTCTCTATTAATTTAATATTACAATTAGCACTCACACAATAACTACACGATGGTACAAAACAACACACAAATTTGATAGCAGCACAAACTGTCGGGAAAACCTGGAATTAAAATAGAAAAACATTTGAAAACTGCGATCGTAGCGCATTCTGCTGGATCCAATTTAAAAACATACCAAATAAAAAACAATTTATTTATAAACCAAAAATTAACTGATCCAATCACTGCACACTTAATATTTACCAATTTCAGTTAAAAGTGTATTTTTACTAAAACTTCCAATTTTATATCTAGATAATTCTCTATTGATATTCCTGATTAGCCTAATCTAAACTACCGAATTTCATTATAGTTATTTAAAATTACAGTATAGTATCAGAACTGGCCAACAGAATTTAATTTAAAACCAACTCCTACACTAATAGTTATTCACACATGTGATTTGTATGCTACTTAATTTGAACTTATCTGACCAATTTTGACTGCAGAATTAAAAATGTAAATTACAACAAATTTATTTGAAATCCATTTAGTTTAAAACTTGATTATCTAAAATGTCAACAATAGTTATTCACACATAGAAACACAACCTTTTGATTTGTATGCTACTTAGGTTATTTGAGGTAATGCGACCAATAATCTCTATTAATGTACCTATTACAATTTTAGCACTCACAAATAATTACACAATGTTTTTATTTTTTATTTTCTCCCTTTTTGCCTGTTGGCTGGCCTTTATAAACTTATAACGCGGCCACGTAGTACACTTTTGTATAACTTTATTCTATTATATTTTAATGTTATTTGCCGTATTTACTTTTGAAACATGAACCTTACAAAACAACACACACACACATTGATAGCAGCAACAAACTGTCGGGAAAACCTGGAATTAAAATAGAAAAACATTTGAAACTCCGATCGTAGCGCATTCTTCCAAGATCAACACTTAATAAATTTACTAAGAATTTCACTTAAAAGCTAAAACTTCCAATTTTATATCTGGATAATCTCTATCCTCCAAAGTGAGTACAGAATATATTGAAATAAGAAGTGGTGTTATTTTTATATGTTTATGCTTACTCTATGCTTTCAAGACTATAATTGATTAAACGTATGGCTGTGTTGTAATATTATAATGTTTACATAGAACAACTGGTGAAAATTTTAACTTTGCAATCTGCATTAGACTACTGATCAAGCACTTTCATAATAACGTAATCTAAATGTAAACAAATGTTTCTGCCTCTTTGGTGAACTTCAGCTGAAAAATATTCACAGCTGTTAAGTATCAGTTCACTTTGTATTACGTGTCGTAGCACAGTCTGTCGGAATCCAATATAAAACACTCCAACATCAACAATTTTATAATTAAAAATTTAATTAAATTTGACCGAATAACTATAATGAAATTCAGTAGTTTGGATAGGCTATTCAGAAATATCAATTCCTAATTGTGATGGTGGCTGCCTTATTATACTTCAGCCTTTAAATAACTATAATCCAATTCGGATATTAGTTTGGATAGGCTATTCAGAAATATCAATAATTCGATTGTGATGGAGGCCACTTATTATACTTCAGCCCTATTGGAAAACCATCTTATTTGTTTATGTACACTCCTGAAGGATTAACAAAAAATATTGTACATTCAATAGCATTACGATAAATTAAGTTGTAAATTAAAACAATATACTTGTTCTAAAATTAGTAATTTAAAATTACAGTATAATGTCGGAACTGGCCAACAGAATTTAATTTAAAACCAATTCCTACACTATTAACAATAAGTAGTTATTCACACATGTGATTTGTATGCTACTTAATTTGAACTTATGTAACCAATTCTGACTGCAGATTAAAAAATGTAAATTACAACAAATTATTTTAAATCCAATTAGTTTAAAACTTGATTATCTAAACTGTTAACAATACTCACACATATAAACACAACCTTTTGATTTGTATGCTACTAAGGTTATTTGAGGTATGCGACCAATATACTCACTTCAATGTGCAAAATGAGTTCAATAACTTTAATAAATAAGTATACGAGTTTTTTATGCACTTTAAACATCTTCAATCTCTATTAATGTATTATAACAATTAGCACTCACACAATAATTACAGAATGTTTACAAAACAACACACAAATTTGATAGCAGCACAAAATGTCGGGAAAAACCTGGAATTAAAATAGAAAAACATTATGGCTGTGTTGTAATATTAGGCCTATAATGTTTACGTAGAACAATTGGTGAAACTTCATCTTTGCAATCTGCATTACACTACTGATCAAGCACTTTACAAAATTTAAAATATTAACTTTCTAAATTTTTAATGTGAACAAATGTTCCTGCCTCTTTGATGAACTTCAGCTGAAAATATTCACAGCTGTTAAGTATCAGTTCACTTTGTATTACGTGTCGTTCGTGGCGCAGTCTGGCGGATCCAATGTCAAACACTCCACCATCAACAACAATTTATTATTAAAAAATTAATTAAATAAACTATTAAAACTTGACCGAATTATGAATCTAAACCATTCTCGGATCCAACTGAAGATACACAACAAGTTTCATTAAAATCGGTCCACCCGTTTAGGAGGAGTTTAGGACCATACACACGCACACAAGAAATATATATATAAAGATATTTCTTTTTGTATGCTGAATGAGATTAACTGTACTTAATATTATATTATTGCGTAAAACACTGGCGAACTCTACCATGTATGATCCCAAGCACAATGCGGGAACCCTCACAATTCCGACTTATCTCTTCCTTAACATGTACATGATTATGTCAGTACATATTAAACAATATGACTCCTTTTTTACCTTGAACTGAAAATTGTATTAACCATGTACGTACCAAACACTTTTTAAATTAAAAACAAGTATTGTGTTGTATTTTTAAGTATTCTATGTATCTTAGTTTTCATTATTAAAATGCATCCGATACAGTTCCAAAGCCCTTGTAATTTTCCCACTATAAAACTGCTGCAAATTACTGTTTAAAACAAACCCACAATAATGACAGTGCCTTGAAAATCGTCCGTAAAGCTAAAAAATTGGGTAGAAAGGAATGTGTGCAATGAAAATTGATCATGTTAAAAGCTTCTGACAGCCGATAATTCCAGAGAATGGTCATTGATGCTTGTCCCTGCACATTTATTATTAAATTTTTGAACTCAACTGAAAGACGGGGGAAATACTAAACTGCTTAAAATAATTCTTGAACTACTATATAATTACTATATACTATTTATATATATATATATAATATATATATATATATATATATATATATATATATATATATATCATTACTAAATGTGTGCATAAGTTTCCATAAAGAAGTTTAAAAATTAATTTAGTACCACTCATTAGTCCTTTAAAATTAGTGATGGAAAAAATATTTAAGTCAATAATATTTTGACTGAATAAATAAAAGCTATAAATGATATCTTGTGATTGTTTTTACAGCTCATTGGATTAGCGTTAGTAAAGCATATTACTTGATTTAACAAAGGTTCGTCCTCTAGGATACGCCGCGGTTCAGACCTATTCTACTAACAGACACAAGTCGTTGCCTTATTCCAAAAAATGAGCCTAGTTATAATAGATTTTTTTCACGGTACAAAATGTTAGTATTTTCGACATTTTGTCGTATTTTTACATGGTGTTGAATCATTTCAAAATACACAACCTAGCATTATTTCAGTTTTTTTACTGACAGAGTTATTGAGCAGACTCAACTAAAATATTGGTCAGAGGAGTCGTATGTGGTAACTGTAAGAGGCCAGGTTTATTAAATTATGCGAGTTAGTATAAGGAAAAAACTAAAAGTTTGAAATTGTAAGGTAAGTAACATTACGTTAAATATAGCAAACAATGGCAATATTCAAATAACACCAATAGCAAATAGGCAGCCCTAGAAATTACATATTACCCATGCACAAAAATCACAGTGCACAACTACTAGAGTCATTAAGCGGGAACAAAGTATTTTACTTTATGAAATATATAGATGTGCTTGATATGTAGCTTGAAACTTTATAACTGAGAAGAAGACGAAATTTTATTTATACTGTAGACAAACTTATGTTTCCAAAATATAATGTTAATTTAGTAAGGTTCAGATATTAAGCAATATTTAAAGTGAAGGAAACCGTATTCAATTACTACCCAACATGGAGTTCTTCTATTCTGTTTTAAGCTAAGATAAATTATGAATGTTTTAAATCAGGCACTAACTGGTACTAAGCTAAATTACCACGTATACCAATCTATATGTAGTAAAAATAGATACTTTCTCTAGAGTAAATTCAGTATTGAATTTAAGATAAGAAAGTCGAGTTTGTTCTATTTTAATTTATTCTATTAAACAGTAAACTAAATAAATATTATGTTTCAAGCTAACTTTTCGTAATTATTGGTCGTTTAAATAACTTAGTAAGGTCAAACTTAGTGGCAGCCCCTTCCTTACCTGCTCTCAAAATTTCTCGGGATCGAAGTCGGATCGACTTGTAGAAGCGGTAGACACAGCAAGCACAGTAGTCCACCTCAACCCTTCGCGGATAGTGACTTACTCCCCGACTCTCCATTTGAAATCGTAATATAGGCCGTGCGGGGGGAGAGGTTTCCTCTATAACCAGGCTTAGGCAGGGAAGAGGATATATTTGCGGCCACGGATCTGTTAGATGGTGCATGAATTGGAGTCGGAAAAAATATTACTTCATTAGAATAGTTCCATTACTTTCAATTTAAACTAATATAAAATTCACGTAGTGAAATAATACATATTGTGTATAAAAGATGTCGTAATTCAAAATAATCTATGTTTATTTTCGTATTTTAATAAACTAAAACATAAGTTACAGCTTTAAAATAATAAAGCATATAAAATTATTACGAAATCAATTTGAAAACATATATTCACTTATAAATATTAATTTTTAGCTTATTAAAATATTGGAACAGAAGAATATTTTAATCTTGAAACGTAATGGAGAAAATTATTAAGAACAACTGTTATTTGACACTGCTTAATAAATTTATAACAAGTGTCAATATTTATTTATGTGTGAAATACCAGATATTGACAATGCGACCCCAATTTACACAATACTGACTGGCTAAATATTCAAACCTTTTATTGTTTGGGATTGGCTAAAAATGTATCCAAGCAAAGTATGAGTATTAGTAATATCTTTAGTTTTATTCGACTACAAAGTACGGATATTTTATTGATTTATACAGTTTATTTTGGATATTATTTCAGCAATTTTACTAAAATGTTTTTACGTTTGCTACCCGAAAATATCATAACATTGTAGTTAGCCAGTGTTTTGTTAACTGGTAAAATAGTTGTAAAGTTTCAATAAATGTAGTGCCACTTTGGCGTTTTATTCTTTGGCAGTAAGAATTTGATTTACAACAGACTAGGAAATAGTTCAACATTATTTATTTATGTCAATTCATATGATTCAGTTAACCATATTTAAAAATGGTAAAAAAGTAAAAAACATATTTGCATGAGATTAAATAGTGACTTCTACGCTTTAAGACGAAAGAAGAAACAGTATTGTCTAGAAGATCACTGAGTCTGTCTGATTTACCTCACAGGCCTTTTGTCGACCTTCAACTAGACTTAAACTTTATTTGCATGAGATTAAATAGTGACTTCTACGCTTTAAGATGAAAGAAGAAACAGATTTGTCTAGAAGATCACTGAGTCTGTCTGATTTACCTCACAGGCCTTTTGTCGACCTTCAACTAGACTTAAACTTTATTTGCATGAGATTAAATAGTGACTTCTACGTTTTAAGATGAAAGAAGAAACAGATTTGTCTAGAAGATCACTGAGTCCATCTGAATTACCTCACAGGCCTTTTGTCGACCTTCAACTAGACTTAAACTTTAATATGTTTATGTAGCGTAGACTCTAAGCATTCTTAGTGGTTAGTGTAAAAAGACATGGCATTTTATACTGGCCATCTCTGAAGATCTTTTAAGATGATTTTGTTATGTTATACTTCGTGTCAATGGAATAGAAAAATTCGAGGTCATACACAGAAACTGTTATAGAAGTAGTACGACATGTTTTTTGTTAAGATTATGCCCGTGACGTATGTTTGTATAAGAGTTTAATTGTTTTAAAACAACGAACCGAATAAAATCAAACTTTTAGATACAAATATATCTATTAAGATAAGATTCATGTTTATCTAACCCACTTAAATTGCAAGATAACTTATTATATATTACGCTTGAATAAATTTCAGGAGAATAAATGGATATTTAAACGATATAACGAGCTAGGAATATATCAAATTATTAAGAAAGTTACTCTCGTGAATTCGTATATTTGAGCTAAAATTATTGTTTTTTAAGTAAGAAAAAATTTAAGAAGCTTAATTATATTCTTTAACTTTGATTTGGAGTAAAAAATGTATATATTTATGAGGGTACAAGCCTTAAAAACTATTGTATTAAACCTACCTTATCCAAATACTAGCAAACCTTTCAATACACGCGGTACCATGTTAATTATGGCTTTAAAAGTATACTGTACATGCTTATAAATATAGCGAGTCATACAAGTTAACGCGGAAAATTTTTATGTCAGTCTCGTGAAAATTAGTCAAATAATAAAACAAGTCCTCTTCTATTTGTTCGGTTTTACCTTTGTTTGTTTGTCCAGTAGACAATGGTGGGACGGATTGAGCTACAAGATTGCTATTACGTACAACTGTCTCTGTTCACACGAGAAAATCAACAGTCTATTTTGTTGTGTGTAGTTCGTTTGTGCTGAGTGCAGTTTCAAAGGAAGGACATTTTCAGCGCAAAATTATTCAATAATACAATGGGTTTTTTTTAATGAATAAAACTTTATCACACAGTTTTACGTAAAATATAATACAAAATAATGTATTATTTATAATAATATAAATAATGTCTGGTTTTTACGGTATTACAATATTACAATTAATAATGCATTTACACATGGTTTATCAATAATTATCAGGTGAAAATTAAACTAAGGTTTGAATGAAGAAGAAATTTTAATCAATTGAAAAACTTATCAAATTGGTAAATTTTTGCGAGATGAAAGAATGCGCTTAAAATAAAAATAAAATTTTACATATCTACAAGCATGAAGTTTTTCAAAAATAATTTAAAAAAGGGTTGTAATATTAATGCCTCATATGGAATTGAAGCGTAAAAACTGCATCACATTTTCTATAACACAAATGTATAAATAATAAATAACTTTGTATGTTACTTTCAAAGAAATACTTACAATATAAATTTGTATTACTGAAATTGTTATGATGAAGGCTCTTTATGATTAACGGAAATGAGTAGTTTGTTTATTCACTTCAATGAAGGACCTGTTCTCCCAGGAAGACGATTTATAAAGGTTGTAGAAAATAAATGAGTGTTCGATAATCGTATCTGCAGGTGCTTCTGAGGCCAGCAGGTCTCCAGTGGACATTGCTCTGAGCGGCTTCCTCATGGCAGGCTAAAATGCTTCAAAAGCAGAAAACATATTGAATGAAACAAATATGTACTATAGTTGTAGTATTTTATAAAATGTTTACTTTGATAAGGTGTATCTCTATTGAAGTAGTTTTATTCTGTAAACTATTGCGTATTATATGGCTCAGAAAATGTGTAATGCATTAACATGAACACTTTTACGAGTTTCAATAAATTACTAATTTACTAAAAAACTAATTAATTAATTAATGATACATAAATAAATAATTATGTTATGATAATGAGGTTAAACACGATAAGTAAATTTGAGTAAATGGAGATGTAATTATGAAATGTACTAATATTTTATTCATTATAAGTGCATATGAATACTAATAACCTTAAAAATCACTTATTGCTGATAAGTAATTTAATACGAATGTTTTATGAAAGAAAATATTTAACGCTATCCACTATAATATAACTGCTGATGGTTTTATTACCACTCCACCTTTAGGACTATTATCATAGCTCTAATTGTATTAGTAATATTATTTGCTGCAGTCATGTTAAATATTTTTCTATTTTGCCGGGGAGGCGGTACCCCTATCTTTGTAATGTTAACATAGGTACCATTATCTCAGAAACTAATGGACCAATCAACCTAAATTTTTTTTATACAACATATATAGGTATTTAAGCAACTACTGAGTTTTTTTGGTGCTTGTATCTTAAAAAATAAATTTTTTATGATTTTTTTTTCAAACCCATATTGAAATATCAAACTTGGAATTTAGAATATTTTTTTTAGGTACCTAATTATAATAGGAGGCATCTCAAAAAAACTCAGTAGGTGCCAAAATACCTATATAAATGTGTGTAAAAGTTTCAAGTTGATTGTCCAAGTAGTTTCTGAGAAACGTGTACCTTTGTGTGCAAAAACTGTAAAAAAGTAAATTTGCGGGAAATCGCAAAAAAACGAATATAATGACCTATTTAGCTATGTTATATAATATTTTTACCTATATATGATATGTAATTGGTTTTTATAATTAAATGTGATCTTTATATTAATAGAATAGGCTATATATGCTTTTAATATTTAGAATTATCTATATTGGAAAATTTGTATATCAAAAGTAACGCGATGCGGGTTAGGCCTATAGTCATAACGGAGTGAAAGATAATACAAAAAAAATTAATTAGGCTATATTATTTCAAACATTTTTGAGTTTAGAATACATTTATAAGAGAAATAACAGAGAAAATTATGAAATAGAACTTATACCCAGCCACAAATAGAGTAAACAATAACAAAATTATAGAAAAAAACATGCAATTTATTTACCGTAGCATTAGTGCATTCCTGGATCATATGCAGGCTCCTCTTCAAAATCCTCCTCAATCCTTCTTTTTAAATTCCTGGTTTGTCTCCTTGCTTGTCTTTGAAAGTCACTTATCGCACAATTTGCTCGTCGCACTCGCTCGTAGTCAAAACTTTTCATTGCGTCAATTGTCCTCTTGCAAGGTTCAATGCCTACTGCTCTAAGCATTTTGCATTTTGCTATGTTGCCATCATTAAAAGTAGAAATAGCATCATAAGCACCAAACTCAAGTGTGTTCAATGTCACAAAATCTTTTTTTGGCACTCTAGACCAGATGACATTATTGATGCTTTCATTGACATTCTGCGTCTTACCGTGTAAACATTTTCGAAGAAGGTCAGGATTTGCTAAAGCCTGAAAGATTGGTTTCAAGGCTAACATTATAGCTGAAGGAATGCTGTTCTTATGAGAATATGGCTCTTTAGTGTGCTTTGCCTTGTTGTATTTACACCATGTATTTTCTCCTGACGGGCAAAGGCCATGCTGAGGATTGTCGTCCGTCGAAAGTTTATGAAAATATATGGCCCAAACCGCTGCCTTCATGTTCTGTAGGTAATCAGTATTTTTCCTAATAGCATTTCCATAATAGGTTTGCAATTGATCAATTATGCCATCTGTTAGTCTATTCTTTCCACCTAGTTTGCCGCCATCAGAAAGTGTTACGCCTTTTGAGTCTCTTTTTAGTTTCCTTAGCCTAGACCCCATTCTCTTTTGAATATGGCCTATACACTCCAGTTTCTGTATTTCCACTTCACCATAAGGTTTACTGTCTGCAATAGTTTTGAAACTATTTGTATCTCCATCACCTAAATACTCTAAGTACCTAACATTATACTTATTTACTGATCGGTGAAAAATAGCTAAGGCTCCAGCTGACTCCATACCTCCGCTCGAGCCTTGATAATTTGCCGAACAAATAGCCTCATGTTGTTGTTTGTCCAAACAATTACAAAATTTAGATAACACTTCTATGTCCATAACTTTTCCTGTGTCAACACTTGTACAAGTAACAATTCCGTTTAGAGAGCTAAAGCCACGCCGTTGCCAAGTGCCATCAATACCTACTTTTAAGTCGCGTTCGTTCTTACCTAAGGTTTTATTTTCCTCAACAGCCTCATCCACAGCAGTTTTCATGGATTCATCCATTACCTGTTTAGCCTTGTCTTTTAAAAATTTATTATATCGAAACGGTTTTGTTGGAGGTTGCGGAAGATTCATTACGCCACATAACATTTTGCCTGCAGCCATACCTTTCCCGATAGACCTCAGTCCATACACTAGTCTAATATTTACATCAAATAGAGTCTTTTTTTCTAAATTAATATTCCTAGAACTATTAAATTTATGTACATATTTACAATGGCAACAATAAATCTCCATCTCAAAAGCCAGGCCAAAATGTTGAGCAGCACGCACTTGTAAACCACTTTTCTTGCAATTTTTACAAAGTGATGAACTAAAAAGTTGATCTGATAAAATTTGCATGTTAATAATTTCATTGTCATAGTTTTCATCACAATTAAACATCTCATACTTATCTATGTTTATTTTCTTTGAAGAGCTTGACTGAGATTGTGTTGACATTTCAGGCCTAGGGGTAGACTCATCTTTTGACATCTCATTAGGGTTAGGACTGGCTGGTTTTCTTTTCCTACCACCAACTCCTTTACGGGGTTTAGCATAACTACTTTTAACACGAGGCATATTTATACATAAACAATCTTGTTAGCAATAATAAATATAAATTACTAACTAACACTCACTATATCACTTCACAAAGCACCAAAACACTAAGCAAAACAATAAACAAACAGTATAAAGTCAGAAGCAGAACTCAAAGCTGATGAAATAGAAGTTAGTTCAGGCCTGCCAACACAACAAAAGCAAATTATAGCACACAAAAATAAAAGGTCATATGTATAATAGTACATGTGTGAATAAACGCAAGCGCTGTCACAAATTTCTTCCTGAAACATGATGTAAGCATATTTTAAAAACTTTTTTTCTGTAGGTTTACAATTTTCAAATATACATGTATTATATATCATTGTGTGCAGAAAAAGCCGCTTAACATTTTAAAAAAATAAAAAAAAAATGTGAAAAAAATATTTTTCTGGGGTACCGCCTCCCCTTAAGTAAACAAATATTATAAATATATTTCAAGGGAATTTTTTAAAGTTCTCTACGGCTTATTAAATGAGATAGTGACAAAAGATATAAACAATAACACACTTTTATGTTAATTTTAATCTAAAAATTCTATATTTAATGTTGTATCAAAGTATTATTCAGATCCTAAGTCCATTTTTATATTGAAACTCTCTATCCTTATGTCACAAATATTGTTACATTTCTTATATGCAGAACTGAACCGTTATAAAACAAACTGTTTATAAACATTCTTAGCTTATTGTTCAGTTACGTATATACAAATATGTGTGTGAACAACTTAACAAAACTGTTACAATAATGTGAAACCATATTAAATTATTTAAAAATGTTCAATTAAAGACTTTATTGATAGCCAGGTCCAGTTTTTTTAGAATGATGTAGATAACATTTTCCTGAGCAGTGACACGGTTGGTACTATATTGTATATATTGGTATAATAAGGTATAATATTGGCCAAGTCCATTTTAGTTCGAAATCTGAAGATACACTTCTGTGCAGTGACAAGGTTGATATTTTATCTCGTCAACTAGGTATACGCTTAAAGCTTTATTGACGTTCAACTTATATTGTAACGATGACAGGTGAGTTTATCTATACATATAACTTTTCTTGTCATTTATATGTATGTTTGTTTGACCTTGTTATTTAAGGTTTAACACCTGAAGAAATGGATAAATTCCAATCCTCGAAACGTAGTGCCCTATGTTTGTAATATTAACGGAGGAAAATGTTTGAAAATTTTGAAATTTCGACTTGAAAAATAACTTAAAATTCCCTATTTTGAGGTATGAAAAGTTGAAAACCTTCATTAAAAGTCATTGTGCTTGCTTGAAGTACGACTAAAATTTAATTGCCGTTGTTCCCGGAATTTTTATAGGAAACGGCTCTAGTTATTCGCCAGCAACATACATTCTTATATATAGTATTTTCTAAGGATTTAGCTCTATTCGACGAACCACAGACAATAGCATTACATAACATAACTTTCTAATGTAACGACTTAACCTAGTAATTTTGTTGTGTTTTGTAAGTAAAACTTTGCTTTTAAGACTGTAATAAAACCTAAGCTAATAGTTTTCGTTTTTGGAGTGAAGGTGTTCATTCTATACAAAATATACAAGGTTCCCTGGCGTTACTGGGGTAGTATCCTTCTGGAAAAATATACCATTAGAATAATTAGAAGATATGCTAAAAGTGCCCAAAACAATCTTTTGACCTTATTCATGGGTCTGAGTGCGACACTTTTTTATTCATTACATATTATTTATGTTAATTTCTTGGCCAAGTAAAATAACTGGAGTATTTAGTGCAGGAAATTTAAGCTATTTCACAGTCCATTCCACATGAAAACGGTTACAAACTGGAGATACATTTTGTTTGTATCATGTCTCTCCATCAACATCCCACCCTAGTATCTTTAAGTGTCCTAGGATTTAAACACACAAGTGTTAATGACCTACCAGAAAATCTAAATAGTTTTATTTAAGGTCAACCACCCATATAGCTAAAATAGAGTTGTTAACCCTAGAAAAAACTATACGAGGGTCATTCAATAAGTAACGAGAAACATTGTGACTGCTAAAAAAAGCTGAATTGATCTATATGAAACATTCGGGACATAACATTGGAAAACATTGCAATGACACTTGATCGGCAGTTCAATCATATTTTTTAAACGTAGCCACACATTTACTAAGTACTAAGTACTTTGTATGAGTAAATGTGCCTTAACCAGAGGCCAAGACATATACATGTATGAGACACGTGGCAGAGCAAACTACCGGACAGGCAGGCACAGAACGGTGGTTTATGTACGCCTACCCTCACAAGCGGGTGTTCATTTCCTCAACAGACTGCCTAATTCAATTAAAGATTCTCCAACACCTAAGGCGTTAAAGACTCACCTCAAACACTTCTTAGTGCCTCAAGCGTTCAATAATGCGGGTGAGTTTTTTGCATTCGACTGGGAAACCACCCAAATAAAAGACTGACTGTGCTGTACTGAGTTGGTTGCATTGGCGATACATTAAAGAGTATGTATGAATGTGTTTTGTGTGTATGAATGCTCGGAATTTTGGTAACCCCATATTGAAGTTTGCCATACAATGTACATATTTAACCAAGGCAAACCCTTCTAACAAGCATTCTATACTAAATATACAAGGTTCCTTGGCGTAACCTACCCACAACAAGATAAAGTCACAAGTGTTGTGTTGTGACTTTATTATTTTTGTAATTTAAATATATATATAATATTTTTCATTAAAATTGGCTGTTATATTATTTAAATAACTAAAATAACTTAAAAGCCTGTTAATCGAATATCTTATAACAATATTTCATAAGTAAATGGCGCAAGTCTAAGGTCTGTTAAAAAAGCATATAGAAAAATAACCCTAAACGGTAAAGTGTGTGAAAAATATTGTAATATACAATAACGTAAAACCTATTACGTTAGGATTAGATATTAGTTCAGATTTAACAACATATAGCTGAGGTAGAATGTAACGTCGTAAGGCAAATTGGTTTCGGGACTGCAATGAGTGCGGGAAGTGACAAAGCCAGATTACTTACTGATCTGAACTCTTAATAGGATTCTAAGAAACAAGTGATTGCCTTCCAAACACGGTTTAGTAATGAACTCAACTCCTCTCTTTGTATTGGGTGCTACGTTATTTAATAAAACATGAGGTATATAGTAGGTAACACTAGCCCATACACTGGACAGTTCAACTAGCAAATTGGTACAAAGCAGTAATATTTATTTATTTGTTTTTTCATTGCCTAAGTACGACTGCATAAGATAATTGTGATCAAGGATACTTTATGATTTACTAGAAAAATACAATATACTAGTGACTTTAAACCTCTCTTCAACTATGAATAAAATCTAAACATACATAAATCATTTAATATCTCAATATTATTATTTCTATGGACTTAGTTAAACAAAATGTTTTGTTTAAAGAACAAAGGGGTAAGCGCAGAGTGACAGCAACAGAATGATTAAGTTTCATCCAATTTAAATAATGAAATAATAATCTACCTAATCTTCTAGACTTTCCATCTAAATAGATTATATTCACTGCAACAATGTAAGAGTACGCTACATAACGTGTCGCATAACATGTTTTGCTGTAGTTGTATGCGAAATTGCAATTCTACAGCTCATTCCATTCTCAAAGTTTTCTTAAAAAAGATAGTTGAGACACAGAGAACAATAATTTATACATCCATTTGAATCAGAGTAAGATATATTGTGCCAGCCTACTGAGAAATAGGCTTCAATGACACTCAGCCAAATTCAGTGTTCGAGTAAGCACCAACGTAGAACTCACTACTGCGTACGTAGAAATGAAGTTTAAAAAAAAATTAGTGTACATAATAAATCTTTCTCGGGATTTGTTGCCTCATGAGACATTCATAATTTTTGAAGTAATTTAGGCTTTATAGTAGTTTTAAAAACTTTAATAACAAAATGGATAATAGTAAAGTGGTGAAGGATGGTATTACAACGTAAGAATGCGCTGAAATTAAGTCTTATCAGTGACTTTTACAATTGATTTGTACTTAATCCATTAATCTTTCTTTTTACTTGGCACAAAACGTCTTCGGGTAGGCAGGCTATATATGTTTCTATGTCACATTTTAAACTTCCGTATAGTTGTACTCAGTTTGTTAATAAATTTATTGTGATATATTCTAGTTTCAATATTGCTATCCATAAGAGCAACGTAGATATATTTACTGATGCTCGGCAACATACCATGCAATGGCATATACCATTATCAGTATATGGAACACCAGGATTGCCTCTATAGAAATGAAGCTTCATGAAAACTTTCAAGATTAGCTCGGTTTGTTTTTGAGATATCGTTCGCAGAAACAGAAGAAAATTAAATTTCCGTGTTGTTCCAGTGATTTATCTATTATAATTATTTATTATTTATATTTTAATTTACCATGGATAGTATTATTAATGAAATTCTTTACGGTTAAATCTAATTAGCTTGTATTTATCCGTTTGCAAACTTATATCAAATATTGTACACGTATTTTAAATAAATATATATTTCAGTAGAACGAAATAAAAGAATTTTTTAACTTAAAAGACTTGGATGGTGTAAAAGTTTTTATATGTACAAATGTACACACTATGATATTAAATTTACATATGTATGTATACGTATTATGTGTGTGTACAAGAGTCTAGAGACCCAAAGTTATCTCTGTTATTTAGATGACTATTTACAAAGGAAGGAAACATCGTGATGTGGTTGCGCAACTTGTACATAGCCTGGAGGTCTTGCAGATAAATAGATTTCTTTGTTCACTCGCAATACAACAGTGGGTCAGTACGTCCCTTCTGTATCATTTTTTTTTGTTTACAACGGCATCAAAAGAAACTGTTAATTTTACTAAAAACTAGCATGTGTGCTTGAACTATTCCCATTGACACTCGTCTCCAAGACTATAACACAGACACTACTGCCATATTGTTAAAGAAATGTACACAATTAGTTTTAAAATTAATCGAAGTTGTTGGAACTGTTTTCAATCCCACTAAAAAAATATTTTAGATAACTGTTTCTCGACATTCAATAGCCCATACTTAAAAGCAGATGATGATCCTCTACGTATTGCACTTTGTTGTATCCTGCCGAAAAATAAATGGTTGTTTATATGGTTACACTTGGACTAAAATTCGCTTATTTGTAACCAGTGACACTCAGTTTTTAATATACTGCACCCATTTTGTAATAAAATTATTTTTTTACTGTTATATAAGTTTTATTTCCTCATTGTGATCTATTTTTTTAAAAGGTTATCTGCAGGTCGTAAAATATTGTCAAACACATCCTTAATGGCTTTCTAAATTCATTTCCTGTACAAGCTGTACTTGTATTGACAAGTCTAGATATCAGTTAAAACAATATTACATTTTTTGATAAATACTCTAATATAATGAGATGCACTCTGGATTTGATCTGGCATTTCTGGCTTTACTGGTCTACAACTATCCATTCACAATGCTGTAAAAATTAACTGTATATGAACAGTATTATTATTCCCGCTATCACAAACGATTTCCAGGTAACCTCCTGTAATCTACCATTTATACTTCAGCGGACCCTTACTTAAAAAATTACATTATTAATTTTACCTATATTTTAGCAAAACTACTTATACTACTATACTCTTTTATACCGAATAAATTCATATATACTTTCTTCCATAAATATTTTGTAATTACATTTGAATTTTCCTACATGGCGAAAGCCACAAATTCCATAGTCCTATCAAGATGTCCCTTTTGTTACAATTAATGACCTAACAGTAATTTTATCTGTTTCACTACTTATTCCACCCATGTCCCAAAATGAAATCCTTAAACCTTCCTGTAAACTAGTGAACCTATACTTAGTAGTATTGTTTATTGTCTGTCTAAAATTTCTTGTTGAATAATAATAGATCAAAGTGTAGCACTCATAATATTAATAATGTTGACAAGTAACTAACCGAGCCTTGAATGTCTTGAAGGGGTGTTTATATTATTTCTAGTAATATTAAATTCACAATTTGTTCATTATTACGTAAAATTTTCCAATTAAACTCCTAAGTTATCGTGAGTTACCTAAATTCATTGAGATACTGGTTTCCATGTAGGCGTACTATTTTAAGTCTCCGTATATAAATAGAATGGCTCAAAGACTCCAAGCCCTTAATATAGACTCGCTGCGTTATAGGTCAAGACCAGAACTTTCCACTTGAAGATAACCAGAACTAGACTGCTAAATGTGCTAGGAACCGTTATGTTTTAATGACGTTCTTAGAGAAAAACACCAATGAAGTGGTTATAAAACAATGAATGCATTATCAATTAATATAGAAATTAAAATTATTCAAATATTTATTATATTATTATAAACTACCTGTTACCTACGGCTTCACACGCTATTTTTCCGAATTTAAGTTATTTAATACATAGTAAAAGCACTTATCACTTAGTAATAAAGGCGATACAGTTTTAAGATATACTTTAAAAAAAATTGAAAATTGAATTGGCTGGAAAGTTTATTCTTACGTCTGTCATAAGCAATAATGTTTATACGGATAATTTAATAAAATTAAACTATATCATATGAGAGTAGGTTGATTGTTGAGTTTATAAGCAATTTAGAGCAGTAATAATTTAATAACGTATATTTCATTCCTCAAAATTTACTGAATTAAATATTTATAATGAATCACTAAATATGTTGCTAAGAGCTAACAGCTGGACAAATTTGGCTTATTGTTATTTAAATGTATCTGTGTAGGCTGAGGAAATTTTTGATGAAGAGAAATGAAGGAAGAGTTTCACAGAATATTTAGTAATTTGGGGAAATACTTTAAATATTTATGACACGTAACTCAAAGTTAATATTTATTTATTACTCAGTAATACTGAAAATAATGTTTTTGTTTTCCCGGAAAAGTACGTAGTTGTGAAAATTTATTAAAAGTTAGTTCCGACGCTGAATAAATTTTTAATTAAGACCGGTTGGGGTTTATCAGAATAGAATAGAATATTCTTTATTGCACATATTCTTGGAGAACAGGGCAAAAGTCATGTTTATGTTACAATTGGTGTATAAGTTAGTGTTTGTCAAAAAATTGTGTGTTCTACATTGAACAAATTCTTGGATTGTGTAAATTGGTCGCTCCAGTAGCCAGTTTCTCAAGGAGGCTTTGAAGTTCTTTTTCTGGCAGTCTTCTTAGGGATTCAGGTAGAATGTTGAAGAACATTGCTCCTCGATAAGAAGGTTTCCTCTCAAATAAGCTGAGATGATGTTGATTTAGGAGAAAGTTGCTCCTGTGTCTGGGTGTTATAGGAGTGTCCGTCTCCAGTCCTTGCTTGCCCTGATTTGATTGTATAGAGGATTGTCTCTTGGATGTAGAGTCCTACTACAGTCAGAAATTCTCAATTCTTTAAAAGGCTGTTCGGCATGTGTCAAGTGGTCCTAGTCCTTTTAGAGCTCTAATTGTCCTTTTTTGTAGAACCAGTACCCTTTGGAGATTTGAGATTTTCGTGCCTCCCCAGGCTATCAGGCCGTATCTCAAGTGAGATTCAAACAACGAGTAGTATGCTGTCATAGCTACATCAGTGTTTGCTGATTTGTGCAATTCTCCTTATTGCGTAAAGACTGCTATTTAGTTTTTTGACAGAGCTGGTTGATGTGTGGTTCCCAAGATAAATTTTCGGTCCAAGGTGAGTCCTAAATATTTTCCGAATTCTATTGTAGTTACTTCTGGGAGACCATGATAGTTATTTTGAGTAGCTGTAAAAATTAGTTGTTGGGTTTTTGATTCATTTAAAACCAAATCATTTAGGTTGCAATATTGTTTAGCCATATTAAAAGCTACAAAGGAGTCAATGGTCTAGTTGATCTTTGTTTTTGTTTGCTACAATAAGGGCTGTATCATCGGCGTACATTACCATTTCACAATGGTTTTGAAGGTATTCTGGAAAGTCGCTAGTCAGAAGGATATACAAGACGGGTCCAAGAACAGAGCCTTGCGGCACTCCTCTGCCTTACTGGTAGTGTTTCAGATTTTACTTTTTTGACCGTGTTGTGTGTAATGTAAGTAATTTCCACAATCTGTGTCCTGTGTGCTCTTGAACCATTCTATTTCTTTGTCAATGATTCCCAGAGTTTGCAGTTTTTTTGTAATGACTTGTGGTCTAGACAATCGAAGGCCTTGGTAAAGTCCAAAAGTATACTTGTGGCTATATATCCTGCTTCCAATTTATCAATGATGGTTTCATTAGTTTGGACCAGTGCTGTTGCTGTAGATCTGTCTTTTACAAAACCATGTTGTCTCGGAGTAAGAAGGTGGTGCTGTTTGAGATGGTCCAGTAGTCTAGTTAGCACTACTCGCTCCAGGATTTTGGAAAAAGTGGAGATAAGTGAGATTGGCCGATAACTGGTGGCTTCGTCAGTTTGCTCCAGTCCTTATATTTTGGATAAATTTTTGCGAGTTTCAACCCGCTGGGAAAAGTCCCTTGTAAAAGTGATTTGTTTATAATAGTTGTTAGTGGAGTGATAATTTTCATGTTTGCATTGTTTGACCAATTTAGAAGATAAATTTCATCGTCTCCTGTTGATGTTTTTGATTTTAAGGTGTCTATGATGTTTCCGACTTCTATTTTCATTTGTCTCCTGGAAAATTAGTCTTGGTATTTGGGGTATGTAATTTGGTTCTATTGTGTGTGTTGTTCGTTGTTCATTTCCTTTGGTATCAAGTGTTTCTGTCAGCAATTGTAGCAAAGAAGCTATTTAAGTAATTGGCAATGTCTATTGGAGAGTCTGATGCGTAGTCCTGTATGTTTAAGCGTTCAAGTTGAGTTTTTTCTAATCTCTCTTTCTTTCATTATTAATCACTTTCCATATGGCTTTTGATTTGTTGTCAGATCTTTCAATGTAGGAGGAGTTAAGCTGTTTTCTTAGGGGTTTTTAGTTTTAAGTCGTAGGATTTTTTCCTTTGGGCTGTTTCTTTTTTTGTCGTCAGGATGGCCCGTAATGTGTTCTCGATTTAGTGCCTCTAAGTATGCGTTTTTTTTAGCGCCTGGCTTTCATCATCCCATATATTCTTGGTGGGATTTCTTTTATGTTTTACTATTTTGAGAGGGCAGGCTATGTTCATTGCAGATTGGAGGATCCCATGAAACGCTTTATAAGCAGCATCCACATTGTCTGTGAGCATAACTTGTGACCAGTCCCTGTGCTTGTAGATTATACCTCAGTTCTTCTACGGGTTCTTGTGTTAAATTGTCTTCTGTATGATTGTGTCTGCGTGGGGCTTGTCATGTTTGTAGAGATAAAGCATAACTGGGCATCCTGATCTGAGAGGCCTGTTTTTAGCACTCTGGTTGATATTTCAGTTTCGTTAATGTTGGTGCATATGAAATCTATAGAAGTCTTGCTGTGACTGGTTATTCTTGTAGGGGGTAGGTGAAGTCTGCTCAGTCCATAGCCGTGAATCATATCGTCCAAGTTTTCTTCTGTCGTTGCTTGCCACCAGGTTGTCTACATTGACATCCCCTATTACGAGTACCGGGTTTTTAAAAGATGTTATTTTGTCCAATTAAGATGATAAAATATCTAATGCTTCTTCCAAGTTTGCTACTGAGGTGGCCTGTATAAACCTAAAAGGTGCAAGAATCCTTGTTTCATCTCAATTTTTAGAAGGATGGTTTCACATATAAGTTCTGATGTGGTTCCTGATAAGGATATTACTGTAATTTTATTTTTAAGGTTTAAGTTTGCAAAGACAGCCACTCCACCCTTTTCTGTGTTGTTGTCTATTAAAGCTGCCTATAAGTCTGTAGCCAAGGATTCTAGTGCTCTCCAGCTTTTCGTTGTTTAAGCCATGCTCAGTAAGTATTAGTAAGTCTGGGTTTGTTGTTGTGGTGAAAATGAGCAAGTCTGTCGGTTTTGTTCTGAAGGCCGTCAATATTTTGTGTGCAATCATAAGTTTCTGGTGCTTATTTTCTAGGTTTGGAAGAATTTATATTTTGGGGATTTTGATTTATTTTTGGTTCTTGTGCTGTTGCTAATTTCGGCTCAGCTATGTCCTTGTGGACTTGATTTTGGTTTTTGTCTAAAAAAAGTGTCAAGTTGGTGGGTCGCATCCTGTGAAGAGGTTTGAGTCTGAGGTCCTGGTTGTGTAGGAGACTGGTTAGGCATATATGAGGTGGCAGTTTCACATAATGCAGAGGGTTTGCCGTATTTTTTTACCTTGTCTTTATAAATGTTAAATATTGTCCTTGTACTCATCAATGTGACGGTTGAAGAACTCCTCGATACTTTCTCCTTCTTTTCTGATTTTTGCTAAAGCTGGTGGTGATCTTGAGATCTTATGGGAAGATGTGGAAAGCTGAAATTATTTTAAGGCCAGGCATTGCTGATGTTGGTGTCGTCAGAGGACTCGTTTCAGAGGCTTGTCGCCCTGGTTGTTTTCTTGAGTCCTGTCCTTGGAGTGTTTGCAGCCTCCTTGCATTTGGCAACTTGCAATGCTACACTGAACTGAGTCTTCTTTAATGTTTTTGGAGATTTCTTTTGATACATTAAATTTAGAGCAGTTATTTTTCTGACTTAGATGTGATGTCATTTTGTGGGGATTTGGGGGTTTGAGAGCAAGTTTTCCCAACTTGTTCTTTTAATTTTTGTATTTCACACTCAGTTTCATATTGCCTTCTTTAAAGGGCAGTCAATTCGGTAATTGTTATCAATGGTAAGAGAGTCTCTCCTGTATGTGAGCATGTTTGAATACCAACGTCCCGATTGGTAGCTTGAGGGATTACTGATTTTATTGACTCCGATTTGGAAGTGAGTTCTTTTATAGTTTTTTCTAAGTTAAAAATTGTTTTCTCTAGATTGTCAATAAGTTTGCGTTGGTTGTTGTCTTGTTCTTCAAAAAATTATTGGAGCTTTGTTTGGTTATCAGGTGGAATGTAGATATAGGCTAATCGCCGACAATCAACTCACTGTCGGACCGCTGGCTGTCCGTCACGCCGCTATATCCCTGCAACGTGCTAATTATCAGCTGTTGAGGCTACTGCTGAATTATTCTATGCTTGCGCCGCTGGCTATAAACACCTTAAGTCCCGAATTCGATTCCTACGGATAGTTCTACGTCTGGTAAGAGAACATCGGTCTAGTGCAAAAGAATAATTTACAATAACATCCTTTTCATGACTAAAATAGATATTTGCACAATCCTACTTAATAAATTTTACATAAAATAACTGGTATTGGATTAAAATTAATATTTACAATAACATCACGTGAATTTGAAACTGGTGACTGTAAAGGTCATAAGATTCTTTGCCCCGGTCCAAACTCCTTAGTGCCCTACGTAGGAGTCAGTTGAGCTCCGAAGCCCACACCGAGCGGATAATCGGTGTCAAAGCTCACGCTTAGCACCTGCTTGAGGTCATTTAAAGGAAACTCATAAATCATTACGCCACAGAGCGCAAATCATAATTCGCGTCATTGGTCCTATATGCCATCATTAGAGACAGGTAAGTTCTGCATACCCAGTGTGAACTCCATATTGTATCAGCATACTCTTTAAACTGAGTGTGCTGAGATATACTCTGCTGACTGACGGCTTAAATTAAGTAGGTGTGGGTGATTACTCTGCACTCGAAAAGGGAAAACCCACAACTTGGCCTGTTTCTTATTTATCTAGTACCATATAAATTACTGTTTTGTTGAGTGAGTTCTTTTGGAGTAGGCTCGTGCCTGGACTTCCGGCTGGAACCGATGTATTCCTTAGAGCCACCGAGCGCGATCTGAAAAAAAAAATACTTTGGTAATCAAGTAATCGTTCAAGTAATCAGAACTGTTGAAAATTTACAATAGACAGAGAGAGTCGTGCAGACCAGTATTCAAAATCTTGACACTACACTGCCTCTATATTTTGAAGACGCCTCTTATTTTCAAGTCAAACTGAAATTTCATAAGAGGTAGTTTCATACACGTTTAGGATAATACAGGCAGGGATAATTACCAAACTGGAGGAGACAGGCATTTTTTAATTATTTTCGTTTTCTTAGGCAAGACTTATTACGCTTGGAAAAAACTATTAGCATTAATGAATGAACTAACATTCTGAGATTGAGATTGTATGCATGAGAGTTTCGAATTTTATTCCACTTGACCCCTTGAATGCCATGAATAATATAAAAATGTATACACTGGTATTGTGTGATAGACCTCATAGAACTGTACAGATAATAAATATAGTACAAATCAATTTTTGTTAGTGGGTTTTATTAAATTTTGATCCAACTGGAGTTTGAATATAATAGAAAGTGTTCCATATATTAAAAAGGAAATAATATATCCATTTCATTATTGCAAACCGGGAAAATCTAGGGAACACATTCTACTACACTTAAACGTTACACCTCAACGATGCCTGAATGAATAAAAATGTGCAGATGGGTTTTTGCTACTATACCAAGCCTAAAAGGTTCCCTGGCGTAACCTACCCACAACAAAATAAAGTCACAAGTGTTGTGTTGTGACTTTATTATTTTTGTAATTTATATATATATATATATATATATATATAATATATATATATATATAATATTTTTCATTAAAATCGGCTGTTATATTATTTAAATAACTAAAATGACTTAAAAGCCTGTTAATCGAATATTTTATAACAATATTTCATTCGTAAATGGCGCATGTCTAAGGTCTGTTACATAAGCATATAGAAAAATAACCCTAAACGGTAAAGTGTGTGAAAAATATTGTAATATACAATAACGTAAAACCTATTACGTTAGGATTAGATATTACTTCAGATTTAACAACATACAGGTGAGGTAGAATGTAGTGTTGTAAGGCAAATTGGTTTCGAGATTACAATGAGTGCGGGAAGCCAGATTACCTACTGATCTGAACACTTAATAGGGTTCGAAGATTCAAGTGATTGCCTTCCAAACACGGTTTAGTAATGAACTCAACTCCTCTCTTTGTATTGGATGCTACGTAGGATTAAAAACCTAATATGCTCTCGAAGACAAAAAACAATAAATGTTGATTTCATTGTATTTCTTTTAAGCCTGAGTTCAGTCAAATCGTAAATTTGTTCGTCATTGATATTCCCCAAATTTCAAGTTCTTTGCCAAACTAGCGTTAAAAAGGACAGGCGTGTTATCTACATATATTGCACAATTCGCCTAATATTTAGCGATAACCCAACGTTTTTAACATACAATAAAAATGTTACCAGACTGAGAATAGAGTCCTGAGTTTATTATTCATTCCTTAAGGCTCCTTCTCAAGAGGTAGAGCAGTAAACAACTGTTTACATCACACAATACATTTTTTAAAGATACCACAATATTTAAATCAATCTTAGTTGTCTGGTTGTTGCATTTTAGATGTAAGACTCACCACCCCATAAACTCAACATCAAATAGGCATTTGACTCATTAAAACCATCAATGCTTTTGGGTATTTCACTTCTAGCGTTGGGATCGCATCTTATTTAAATAATAAAACATGGTATCTGAAGTTAATTGTTGAATTCTTATCCCAGTATTTGTAGTACGCATAATCTTAACTGATATGAATTATTGTGCAATATGACTCAGCAACCACTCAGATCAATTTAATATAAGGTAAAACTTAATAAACATATTATTTGTAGGTAACTGAATAACCTCAGGGTTAATTGGACAATGAGAATAAACTTGTATTTCTTAATCACCAGTAAACTGAAGGTCTAGAAACAACATTGAACAGCAACATAGCTTGTAGCAATTGGGGTATATTTTATTTACCTTAAATAAAACGTATCCAATATAATATAATTTGTTGAAAAATCGAATTTTAACACATAAAAACACATTATAAAACTGTATAAGTCCTAACTATTTTATCTTGGAAATTTTTAGTGATTGAATTATTGTCTAATCATCTGTATGTTTTTGAAAGGCGCATCCTTCCTAACTTAATAATTCTTTGAATCCATAGTAAAAACTCCACAACTTCGGTGTTCTCTATAACAAAACCTTTCTATTAGGAACATTTTAACAAGGAAATTCAAATATAAAATGAGACAAGCAGTTAAAAATTACAGAAACATAAACCCTTCTTGGGATATTTATTCGTAGCTTCGTATCCATCATACCGCGGGTAAGCCGTATCAAACATTATAAATATCCAGGTTTAGAAGCTCTCAATTTGTATGCAGTAGATTCATAGAACTTTGTTTTCGTGAACTATCAAATATGAATAACAATGTTGTGAATAACGTTACATCCATTACAACATTGTCGATTGTTCAAAGAAGTATTATTCAGTACAAACCTATTATAAAAACTTAGAAAAATTGAATATTTGTAATTATATTTGAAAATATTATAAAATTTAAATAGATACAATTGATTTAATTATTAAATAAATTATATTATAGGGTAGTATGTGAGAAATTGTATAACCTGTGTAAAACTGTAAACAAGAATATCTCCTTGAAACTGGATATATTGAGAATTTGTACTCAGAACATACTGAAACTCAATTAATCTTTATTTTATTTACTTTGTTACAGAAAACATGCGGTTTAATGAGCTGCAATGGTTGTGGGAAACCGGTTATAGTCTCACCTGGGTTCTCGAAAGGAGATAAGGAAGGAAAATATTAATGGCTTCATTACGTTTACCCAGTTTTTTCAGTCAGTGGAGTAGTGCAAATTGTTACAAGAAGAAATGTTTGATTCGAGGTTCTGCTGTCAATTTGAGTAAGTACCAAGAGAGTTACGTATGATTTTGAAACCATATGATGCTCAAGCTAACGTTATTTTTTTTTGTACAGGGCTTAATTAAATGTTTTACTTTGGCCCATAGTTGTGATTAATTTCATTGACATTTACAATTTGAAAACTAAAGTATTGACGGTAAAATTGGGACTAACGAGGTAATTAAACTGTATTTATACACATATTTTTATTCTGATAGCACACAGAAAAATATTATTTAGTTTTTAACGCGGTTTGTTCTCAAATAAGCTACATATTTAATATAAAATATCTATGAACCAAAAAATGGTTTTACGATTAGAATATTTAATTTTAATTTTCTTAAAAAAATGTTATTGATGATAATTAAAAATGGGCAGATGTGTAGTTTGAGTATTCGATCCTTTTGTTAGTTGGTTGTTTCTAGTTTGAAGAATTTTTTTTTAATTTTATTTAATTAGCTAAAAACTTACAAAAACTATAATTCTAACGGCCTAATGTCCCCTCGTTATCTCGAGAACAGACGGAACAATAGACTTGAAACGTTGGATGAAGCTTAATTTCAATACAGGAAAAATTAAGTTAGATGACGGTGCAAGTAAAACCACGGAATTGGCTGAGCATTTGCGAACATTCTTCCATTGGTCTTAAGGTAGCCATGATTTTAAAATTCTGAAAATCTCTGATTAAATATATTTTTAAACAAACCAAATGCAATTATGATATTTTAAAATGTACATTGAAACCTGCGTAGCCTAAATATAAACAGAATATATCAAAGTAGGATATTATATGCAAAAATCAACCGAGATTGAAATTTATTTTTTCCTGACTATACAAGAATCAGTTTTATGATAGTGCATGTCCATAAGTTGGATTTGGCTTCATGCCATTGAAGTCTGTCAGTAAGCTAGCA
This sequence comes from Homalodisca vitripennis, assembly GCF_021130785.1. Taxonomy (NCBI): domain Eukaryota; kingdom Metazoa; phylum Arthropoda; class Insecta; order Hemiptera; family Cicadellidae; genus Homalodisca; species Homalodisca vitripennis. The sequence goes on from NW_025778331.1 coordinate 28,245, forward strand.
CAATTTATCTTTCTTCTGCCGCAGGATGTACACATTTTTTTATTGATCATTGTCAATGAGTAGGACAAGAATGAAATCTCAAGAATGAAATGTGCGACTGATTTAATACTGAATGAGACTTGTTCCACAACACATGGTGTAGCGTACCTTCTATTCAACAGTAAAGCCCTACAATAGTTAGATATATGATTAATACTAATTTGGTATTATATTTTTGTTTTGTGTAATAGTTTTGAAGTAAACATGAATTTAATTTAAATTGAAACTTTATTGAGATAATTTTTATTTTAAGAACTATAACATTATTTTATATTAAAAGGAGTTACAAATTTAAATTCATTGATGTTAGGTTATGAAAATAAAGTTTTATGAATGTGTGATCTTGCTACCTTTTGGTTTTATTAAAAATAAAAACCATAATAGTGAGGTTATTTAATATTATTCTTAAAAGAAAAATATTTTGTACATATTTTATATTGAAAAGACAAATTAATATATTTAAAATATTTTTTAGGAATTTTATGTAATTTTCGTACAGATGAGGTTAATATGGGAGAATGTGGGGGGGGGGATTAGCAGTCCAGATTAAAATTTTCGAATATACATATTGGACAATATTTTATATCGCGTTTCGATTTAATTTCTACTAATCAACGTCGTCCATTTCCAGAATCCCTTATAGAATTTTCTTCACCAACACCTTTAGATTTTTAAGGTTATAAATCCCACGATGTAAAAATAACTTTCGATGGTTAAAATGTGCACTTTTATGCCTTACATAATTTTTAATAACCTATAGTTTTACATATTAAATTATAAATAGTAATTTATTGTGGCCTATAGAGCCATAATAATAAACTAGTGGACCCGTGTAGCTCCGCAGCGTTACTCGATATTGTAATGAGTGTTGTCGAGGGGGGATGAGTGAGCGCGCGCGTTAGTAAGGTGTTAACTCGTCAAAGGAGAAAACAGTTCTCATGTTTTCAATGTCGCATGAAAAATCACATGTCATTAAAAAATTTTAATTGCTCAACATTTCATTTCAACCTCGTTCACAAAAAAGGTCTCATTTCATAATACATTCTTCCAACCACATTGGATTTGAACCGACCTTGAGGTTTAATTTGTACCTCAAAATTATGGAATTATTTCCCGCGTGATAGGGACACATACAGTTGAGCATGACATGCTACGGTTATGTATAGTCCGACTCGGTCAATTGTTTGTTTCTGCGCCTTGTTAATGATCATTCACTTAGTAGGGATTTCAAAGGAGAAGTCCATGTTGTAAGTGAACAAGTCACTTTAAGAGGACAAATGTAGGCCTAATCTATATTCACTCACTTCTCTATAGAAGTGATGGCCATATTTTTGTTGGAGAAGACTGTACTCTCACGGTGATCTTCACGAATCCCCTGTAGAAGTTTATGGGAGTTAGAAGTCCATTTCCTAAGGTCCAAGCCTCTTCCTTCAGACTTGTGTGAATTGGCCTCGAACCCTTAGTGCTTCTTCGGAAATCTTAGATCCATTCATAATGTCGTCCACGTAACCTTTGGGTGAGAATTAGAGCTCGTTGATAGAGAAATGCACCTTCAAATTAGGCTTAAAGTTATGATGGCAAGGTGGGGAGAGCTGTTCATAAAAGGTCACATTAGACAGCTTGCAGACAGAGATAGTCTGATGGATCAGAACGCCAAAATATGAGCTGGAAGTGTTGATAATGAGTGTGCTCCTTAATGACGGAGATCATATGTCTTATATCACATAAGAAGAACGCATTGTAGAGGCAGAAATGGATAAGAATCACAGGTATTATTTTGAAGTTTTGGTCCTGTATTAAAGACAACGTTGAGAGAGAGGCCTGAACTGGTCTTGCAAACTGGCATGAATAACCGAGCGGAGTGCCACTATCATCCTTAAACACCTATTCTCTTTACACCTCTTTCCCTTTCCAATAATGTCTAAGTTATGGAAGTATTTTTCTTCCTATAACGCGAAAATAATGTATGTATATAAATAGTCTAATTAATCTCTAGTTCTCCGAACCTAGAAATCCATGGGCGGAAGTGATCACATCTTTAGAAGAAAACGGAACTTTCGAGACGAGAGCGGCTTAGGTCTAGAATAAGAACCTTTGATTTGAGGCGTTGAATGATTAGCACCCTCAACGTAAGAGCATTAAATGTTCGGGAGCTGTATGATTTCATAAACAGAAGGGAAGGTTGTTAATATCATTAACCTCAATATGGTTAGGCCGAGATGTTCACATTCTTTGATCAAGCTTTAGCAAGAAATTTGCAGAGAGGACGTCTTTATTTGCATAAAATAATACTGCAGGGCTTTGAGAGCTTAAATATGTTCAAAGAACAAGTTTACAAAAGCACGCATTGGCTTTCTTGTGACAAAAATACAAAAAGGTGAACAAAATATCTTTAAAATGTCAAATACTGCCCTATCATTCAATAGGTGTTAAGCAGTTTTGCGATGCAAATTAAAAAAAAGTTGTATATATGAACAATTTACAAAGACAAAACTAATATACAAAATTAATGCACTGTGTTATAAATTAAATCAATAGGACTAAGGAACTGCATCAGGCCTAGAATAGACCTAGAAAACATAAACCGTTATAGAAAATAAAATAAAGTAAAAAGACATGGATGGGAAGGTGAAAGGTATTGTAAAAAAGGGGGTTAAATAAAAGATTAATACCATTAGCCAAAATCTTCTCACCTTTCACATTCACAGTACGGCACTGCTGAGAAGTCGCATCCTCTGGGTCGACACAGTGTCTGTAGGAAGGTTTGCAGGTGAAGCCACAGATAATAGTACAGTTAAAATCAAGAGTAACTAGAATTGGGGGTAAGGGGAGGGAAATAAGAACTAAGAACACTCTAAAGGTTTTGAATGACATAACACAAATAACAGAGCATTGTGACTAAATGGACGGCACAAACAAACAGTGAGATGCACCCCACTGGGATTTACATTTTTGAATGTAACGAGAGAGAGAGTGAGGGGGAAAGAGAGAATCAATATTTGCTCGTAATATGAATTTATGTATTTTATTATAAATATATGTTAAATATTGATAATTTATATCCAATATATAGCTAAATATCAACCTAAATTGTTGAATATGCTATTATAGTATGGGTCAGTTACATCAAACTTACGGTCATTTATATTTCTGTCATGGGAATATAGCAATTAATCAGTTTTTATCGATTTATTCTCCCAAATATACCAGAGCTATGAACATAATTTTGTTGAATTTATATTCATACTCTCTGTCTTTATCACAATCATTCATTTCAAGTATCGTAACAGTACCTTATCCACTCCTAATGACTTCCAATCCAACACCAATTCTAATTACTGAAACTCCAATTTTTCCATTTGGACAGTGTTCATCAAGTATTACAAAAATAACGTTATTTAACGCTGGTAACTTTATTGGATTACTTGCATGTATTTCGTAAACAATCGGCATACTTATGTGAGACGGAGATTCAAGAAAATATGCTTATTTCGCTGTGATGTAATTAAAATCTTGTTTTAGTACAAATAATAATTTTTTTCCTTTGTAACACAAGGCGTAATTCTAATACTTAAAAACGTTTAGTTTTCTAAATGATTCTTAGTTATCTATACTTACATGGTAATTTGGCTATTATGATGTATGTATTATTATAACAGGCAAGCCATGCAGGAGACAGTAGCCACTTTACAAGATTGCTGGGGTTGGACCCATTATTCCGTAATCGGTTCCCTGGCTGCCGCTATTTGACAAACTGTTATATCGATCACTAAACCATTTCAGTGCCTGAGTCTGCAAATTTTACTCTTCTCTTCTTTCTCTATAGAAATTAAGTGTTAATACTAAAGCAAAATTTGCTTTTTTCTTTTATTTTATATTTCTATCTATACCAGAAGCGTATATAAAGTATGTAACAAACATAGCATTTCCTTCGTATTTTAAAAAAATACATCTACTCATCGTCAGCTCTTAATATGTAATACCAATATTATACACAAGATGATCTATTAAAAATAATAAGAATATATTCAATCATAAAAGTAAAAAAAGAGTTACGTAAAAATTTTTACGTTTAAGCAAAGTGTATCATTTGCTATTTAAATTTAAAAAATTACTATACTAACAAGTTCAAAGTTCATTTGTAAAGTAAAATTTTTTTAAAATATTTCATTCATGTTTCAGCTCTTACTATAATATAAGGTTGTAAACGTTTACAACATAAATTGTCAAGAGTTGGTCCATATATTAATTCCATTAATTCAAATTGTCACACATTTGGCCTACAAACACCCTTCTTATAAAGTAATAAATAATAAATATAGGATATTATGTTCTCATTTGGAACACTTTCTACGAGAAAATGTAAAAATGGAAAATGTGAAAATTTTTAAGCCTTTTTAACGTTCCAGAAATACTAAAACCGCTTTGCAAGTTTTCTAATCATGCAAAACCGTATTCAAATTGTGTTTATGAAATGAAATACACAGTGCGTACTAAAATATATATCAGTATTCAAATTTGTTATATTTATTTAAAAAAAATTATTATTCCTGATTACTTTAAGGTGGTGCAATAGATTTCGGGTTAGGAAACATTTTTACGGTAAATTCATAGAACATTTTTCTATTTATCCGTTTTTGTGTGGGCCCATACAAACATCATCATACAAACATTGTAACGATTTTAATTTGTAACGGCTGAATTTTGAAACACCCCAGTGTTTTACATGATATGTTATTCAAATGAAAATAACTAATTATGTTCACATTAGACGTTCAGTATTATGTTTCTTTGAATTACATTTACACTTCATAAGACATATAAATATACTTAAATTATAACATATATAACCATTTATAACTAACAATTTGTAAGAAAATGAGCATTGATACAAAGAAAGTAGAATAAATTCAGGTCTTATCACAGAACTAATCCTAAGATTGTATTCTAGGAACTATGTTCTAATATGTATGGAACGTATACCAAGGAATGAAATACTGTCAGGGTTGCGCGTCACCCATTTATAACTAACAATTTATAAGAAAATGAGCATTCATACAAAGAAAGTAGAATAAATTCAGGTCTTATCACAGAACTAATCCTAAGATTGTATTCTAGGAACTATGTTCTAATATGTATGGAACGTATACTAAGGAATGAAATAATGTCAGGGTTGCGCGTCACTTGGAAGCAACCCAGGTCGAACTACAATCAACCCAACTTCATGTGTGATGTCGAGGTGTCAGACAATGGACGGTGCAAGGTAACAGTGTTTCATCATTCTTATCATGGTCCTTCGCAACTAAAGACAATTTTCTTACCAAGATTTAAAAATCCTCAACTAATTCGGAAATTTTTGGACATTTTAATAGAAAATGAAAATCATTTTAACACCTGTATTTTTGCTTTAATTGTGTGCATTTTTTCTAATACTATGTTTTGTGATCTCATTTCGTATTTTTATTTTTCCCATTCGACTAATAGTTATTCTTAGAAAATCAACGTATTCCACCTGCTCAGCTATCGAAGTATGAGTTTTTATATATTAGACATTTTACTGGTCCTTCGAATATAATTGCGGTCAAGCCGGATCTCCTAACAAAATTTTTTTCGAGCCGGATCTAACATTTACATTAGGTTTTATTTATAGCCTTTGTGAATTTAAGTGCATCTGCTCATAAAGGAGATAAAATCTTTGGACTACAATAGAAAAGCGTTAAAACAAGTGGTCTCACCGGAACGGAGAAGTATACACTAAAGATGAGACGGTTATGAAGATTGAATATTAATGAAAACCTATAGACCTTAACACGTAAAGTGTAATACGAAGTAATTAATAGCAATACGTTAGAAACTATTGCCATTAGTTTGTTAAGGTTAATATTACTCAAAGGCTTACATAATCCAAAGGTATTATGGAATGTAATATCGGGCCAGAGCGTCTGTACATAACTGAGGACCAAGTCGAGTCTATCCTCTCTCTGTGTTGACTTTGAGTTAGATATTGATTATAATTTAACTTATTTAGTTCCATAGTGCTTTTTAATACCTACACATTTACATATTCTAAACCCAAAAATGTTACGTGCTGGTGACAACTATTACCATTATTATATCAAGTCTCTCAGAACTAAGTGCTAATACCACATATTTACAATACGTTTCTTGCAGTTATGGAGTTATAGGACAACTAAATAATTAAAAATAGTAAATCGTTTGTTATTTAAGTGTTTCTAGACCCTTATATATATAGATTAAACCGTAGATGCAGAGGTTTCAATTTAATATCAATTTTACATATTACATAGCGTAATGTAAGTTTATTTCATGCCATAAAAGAATATTATATCATAGTAAGAAAGAAGATATTTCATTTAATAATATTATAAATTGTGTTAGTACTGTTAAAAAGGATCTGAACATTAGTTATGTAGCAATATAACTCCATACATAAAATTTAACGTGAAAAACAACGATTTATTAAAATAATACTCTAAAACTCTAAAGAATAAAGAGCTATAAAATAAATCTGTGAATTCAGACCTTTACATCCAGAAAGTTAGAGAGAGGCAAACTCTAATAAGAACATAAATATTTAAACCTAGGAGAAACAGTAAGAAGTCAATTCACGCAAAGAGATAAATCTTAAATGTGAAAAATGGATTCTAAGAGGAAGTGCAAAGTAAAATATGATTTAATTCCAAAATGTTTCAAAAGAGGTAAACACTGAAAATAAAATTTAACAGTAAACTATATTTCTCATTTATTTTTGTCTTTTCCATCCTTTAGACTTCCTGACTAATGCAAATTTGAATAACAAAGTATTTCCTTCTTCGTTTGCTTGGCTATGACTGAAATTAAAAACACGGAAACTCTATTCCTTGGTATACTATGGATGGATAGAACTTTTTGTACTCCTTTTCTCAGTTTTTTCGTGGGGATAATATACTTATAAATATACAATTATATAAACCAATCAACAATAAAATTATGCTTTCTAGACGCCATGGCTGATGGCTCAGGAAAAGTACCATTACCTAATAAGATTACCATGTCCAACTGTGTTGTGAGTGTGAAATTTTGTGCGTGTAATTGTAAGATGTATTATCAATCATCCACGACATTTAAGGTGGGATATGTATTTATGAGTATCAAAAATAAAACCACCTGCTTTGGGCATGTTTTATCACATTTAAAATACTCTTCTTTCTAAACAGCACATTATAGAAATTTTTAGTCTTAAAAAATCAAAATCTACATTCCTAAAATCGCCAAGTTTATTTATGTTAAGTGCTTCTTTAAGACCCCTGGAAATTGCTTACATCAGTACTCAACATTTTTAAGAGTTTAAGAGCACTGCAAGATTTTACAGTTATATTAAATTCTTATAGTCAACTATTGCGAACGCCCATTTGTTACATCGTCTTTGTAGTACTTCATCTCCGAGGTGCACATACATGAATGAATATTACTTTATATTTAAATGTTAATGATACACACACAGTAACAATTTAATTTGTGAATGATTTTTGAAGCAATTTATCTATGAATAACTTCATGCGAAGAGAATATGTCAACATGCTTTTATTATATAAGTAATGAAAGCAATGAGTAAATGAGTACATGCTATATAACGTTATGTACATGTTACATAACGACTAGAAATTAGTGAAAGTTTAACAGCATCAAAGTTATAAGGACAGCTAATTTATGTTGGATTTTAAACAGAAATGTACACTAAGAAAAGTGCACCAGTCATACTAAGTACGTAGCATATAACAACAAGGACAGGCACAACGTGTGCTATATAAAAGTATTATTTAATAGCTTAAGGATGTTCAGTGTTTGGAGATTGAAATTAAAAACAGCCCTAAACTATAGTACGTTGAATAAAGATATACTAAAAATCATGTTTAAGTCCATTTATCCATGGAACAAATTTCATATTGTGGGACACGAGGTATTATGTAATCCAGAATGTATAACATTATCATATAACAAAGTAAATAGTAAACATATATCTTAAACTGTAACATAGCCTACTTACGTAACTATAACGTGCAGTAGTTACATATTTTGGAGCTGTCAGACACGAGCTGGGTGACGTCAGTGGTTAGCCATATTTCCTTTTATGTTTAGTCCGGTAGCTATAATTGTGAATTAAACAATTAAAATATTTTCTCGATGAATGTTTTATATAGACAGCAATGGCTCATATAGGAACATAGTACAAAATTAAAGGGCGTTAAATCTTACCACATTGCGTAGAGTAGTTTATGTAAAATAGTACAATATTAATATTTCTTATAAAAATTAAGAAAACACATTGTATATATTAATATTTATAATTTTATTAAAATACAATGTATATTCAAGATACCATCCACAAATTACGCTTGTATAAAGTAAATACGTTTAAATAAAGCCGAATGGATTATTTGTAAGGACAATTGTATTTGTGATTGTTAACAAGCTTAATATTTTATGTTGTGTTTGGGAACAGGAGAAAACATACATGAATAGCAAACTCAGTAACAAAATTCAGTCTAAGTTTGTTCAATAGACTTAGTGATGGATCAACAGTCTGTAATTGGTTCTGTTATACTCCATCGGGCTAGAACAGTTAAATGGATTCCTATTAGAAAACAAGTTCAAACAGACATGACTCGAATAGTTTTAAACTTCTCATGCGGCCAGAATAGCTGAAACTAAACTTTACAAACAAAGTTATACACGTCTGCTATATTGTACATATGCGAGATTTTCATGATAACTTTTTTCAAATGATATTACACTTTTGCTGTCTTTAGTTTCCTAATTAAATCCTAAATTTTAAAACTGACGCAAATATTTTATTTATTGGAACCGAATGATTAATATGTTGCTGGCATATGATTTTTCAATTTAAACTGCCTATAAGTATGGTAGCAAGAATAACAAGAATAAACCAACCAGACTTAAGAGATTCTCAGCTCTATTACAACAGAAACATACACCTTCTCTCAGTTTTTCGCATTAGTACTCCCCAATATGTACAGGTATGAGGTACTCCCCTTAAATATTGTTCATGAATGGCAGCTTGAACTGTTAACTGTTTAAAGAGTTATTTTGAAAGTAAATATTCTTATTATAGAAATGGATTTGGGTAAACCACAAGAGGTTAATGAAAAAAAAAAAAAAAAATATATATATATATATATATATCCCTATAAAATCGTTATGTCAAATCAAATACATTTATAGGAGGTTAAGAGAAATTAAAATAGTAAAATGCTTGTTGTAGTTTCAAAAATATCGGTACTGTCAAAAAATTTATTGATTTTTATCAAAATTTGTAAAAGTCAATACAATCAGAGTTTATAACGAAGCCCTTTGGTTATTAGACTTTTATATTTATTCTAAGTAAACATATCAAAATACAAGATCTAATACTGCAATAAGTAAATTACATTTATGTATAGAAATCCATGTATATTACATAATGCACTTAGGCGAACACATGTACACTCAAAACGGGAGGATAAGGAATTGGAAGCCCCACTCGTTTCTTTATTGTTAGCATATTATTAGTAGACTGGTCAGATGCCAATATAACAGTGTACGACTATGAAGGTCTTACTGTAAATAACTTAAATTATCTTAAATAATCTTATGTAAATTCGTTCTCGAGATATCGTGCAGACAAAACAGACAGAAATTAGATTTTTCCATCCTCTCAAGTGATTAAATTCGCTAACACTGAGCTAATTTTGGTTACAGTTTTACTGGATTTAGTGGGAACCACTAAATTGCTAAAACGACACTAGTTAGTGTTATTTTTTTATGTTTTGTAACTTTATTGGTAAGAAAAAAGTGCGCAGTTCTCTAATAATCACTTTTCCTCCTATGTTTTACAAAGTGGAAAGTAAAGGAATAGATAATGTTATTATATTGAAGTTCATCCAGAATATGTCCTTTAGAAAAATGATGATCAATAACTTTAGTATTGGCTTATTTAAAATATAATCACATTATCGTTATAGCCTGTTGAAGTTGGGAGAAGAAAACTACAGATCTCACCTAAACAAAGGATATTGCTAATCTCTGTAATTTTTATTTTTATGTCAATTCTTTACACCTTGATATTAAAAACAAGTACATTACCATATTTAATGAAATTTATGAATCGAAAAATAGCTTATTAGGCACTAATCACAAGAAGAAATAAAGCAGTATGGACAACTATCTGTAGAATATTCTTTTAACTACAAGAAAGGTTTTTTATTAAGAGGAAAATTCTGAAAATTTCCTACGGTATTTTAAAATTCAATGGGAAAGTTTAAATGCTTAAAAACACAACACATATTTAACTGGCACTAAAATTTGCTGAAACTTTCTTTCATATTTTTATTTTTATTTTAGGGTGTATTACGTATAGACAGACAGTGTTTAAACAGGGATATAATGGAGACAGAAAAGGCAAAGGTGCTTTCTAAATTTTACTACGGATTTTACCAATGACGAATTTAAACCACTGATGCACTATAAATAATGTTTAACATCTGCTATATACAATTTACTCATAAGATAATCAAAACTGGTGGCTTGCCTCACAGTGGGGTATGATTTTTATACAAAATTTTATCGAAAAAGCAAAGGAATTGACACCTACATCATGAACGAGACCTATTCCCCTACTTCAAACAAAAATAATAAAAAGATATATCACCCTTACAACAGCGATATGGGCATAGATTGTATAAAATAATTCATTGAGTTTATTAATGACTGTAAATGGTTTTAAAATATAACAGCAAAACCAAAAGGTCTTTCAAACATCTTTATTGTTCCAGAAAAAGGATTCACAAAAGAACCAATATGTTGTATTCTGCTTTTTCTTACACTTAACCAATATCTCGTAGTGTATAGTTTTTCATCAGTTTCAACCTATGAAACGGAATGTTACAATTTGAGGAAATTGCGAGATTCTTAATTTTAAAGTTTTTTTTGGTTATCTTGGGACAAATTTCCATGGTCGGTATATACAGATCACCAAATGGTAAAGTGGCAGTTTGTGAAGGGACATTAATAGGCTTTATAAACTGTGGTTCAATATCAGCTTAGAGATTAGCTTAAATCTTTCAAAATCAGTTGGTCTGTAAACTCAACGACTGGTGTAATAGTGATATCGAGGCTTATCAGTGGCTTTTGACATTGACATAAAAGTGTACTCAATACATCAGTGTTAACGCTTTACGAAGACCAAGTTCATATTCTGGGAATATTAGGTGAGTCAAGAGTTAAATATTCATTGTCTTAAAATAATTATCTAACTTCATGTGTAAATTCTACTCTACTTTGTAGTTGAATATTTGAATTGCTGATATCAAATTTTAATATAAAGAGTTTAATATGTTGTATGGTCCTCTAATCTTTTGTACATTTGAATTAAACTCCAGCATTCAAACGTATTGCAATTAAATAAAATTAATAGAAGTTAAATTTATTTTAATATTAGTAAGCTAATTTTAATTTCAGAATAATGTAAATTATGGTTTCTGAGATAAATGACCTCCCATCTCACTCAATATTACGGAAATTTGCCATCAACAGTTAAATAACTGCTCACCTGAAACTGTGCACAACATGTTTTTTATCGTTTGCACTGGTACTTAACATTAGTTTTGAGGATTTTTCACGTAAACAATAGTGCTCGGGAACAAAAATACGCCTGAAGGATTTATCGTTTATAACAAATCAATTTAAGTGTAAAAACATGTAAAATAAAATTAATTTACGAACGTTACGAAAACAGACTGGTAAACAAATTTATTTAAAAACTTTACTGGTATTTTATGATATTTTGGAAAATATTAAATATGACATTCTGGAAGAAAATCCTTCAGTCTTTAAACTACACACTCAAACTTGCGACATAGCATACAAATTCAGCAAAAGAAACTATATAATTTTAAAACATTTATTTTAAAATTTCATCCATATGCCGTTAAAGTTATTAGACTATATTGCAAAATTAAATATTTCATTAAAGTTATTTTTATAAGATAATTAATTAAATTAATTTTTACCAATTTTATGTAAATAAAAGCTTGATGTTTTGTGCTATAAATTTTCGCTATAAAAATTATAATGAAAATTATCACTGTTAAAATATTAAAAACTGTTATATTTTTAAAAATCCATTCATCACCTATCCCTCACATCGACAGGAGTTTTAGAAAATAAACAAATACTCTTAAACACTCTTCAGAACAATGTGCAAAAAACCTAGACACTTAACTAGGCACAAATTATTTTCCCAAGCTAATCCACCTATTCAATCCCAATTGCTTATTAGTTATTTATTTACCTTACCTTAAATTGTTTATAGCAAAGAAGCTCTATTTTACAGATACTACGATGTCTCATATGATTATTACTACAAATTCAGCTGCTAGTGTTTAGAAACTCTAAAACGTAATAACTCAGTAAAATAAGGCAAAATAAGGATGCAACCTCGGAATGAAAGATAATAATCTACAAATTTGCATACGTCTTTATTTTTATGGTATAAAACTTACCTCAAAAGTCTCAAATAATCACGTGTACGCGTCTTTAGATATTTAAGGTCACAGTTCATTGAAAATCAAGTTTTTTTTTTGCAAATATCTCGTTTCCCTTATGCTAAATGACTTTGAAGGTTGACAAAAGAAATTGTAGAACGGAAAATTCTCTTCAACTTTTGTCTAAAGGTAATTTTATGTACGTTCAACCCTTTTTGAGATACAGCGCAAATAGTAGGGGACCGCTTACCTGTATATACGATAATGCGAGGTCAGCCAGTAATACAATAAATAAATGAGTTATATTGTTAATTATTCATTTAATATTATTATTATTACTTAATACTATACAAACGTTATAGAACAAAATCTTCATATTAATTTTTCTATTCATGTTTAAAACCACTCCATTAAAATCAAGCACTACTCAATAACAATACTCACTTGCCAGTTTAGTGGCAGGATATAAAATACACAAACGATATAAGCTACCGACATGTAAGCTCACCTGGACGCGAAGGCGGGAGTACATTAACTAATGTGTCAACAACTCTATCAAAGTTATCTCAGATATCACGAATCACTGGTTTCACCAGCAAACCTCTCTCATATATAAGACGGATAAGGTAACGCACTCTAATATATAAGTGCATGCACTCTATAACAATCTTTCCTCATAACCCTATAAGGGTTTTACAATTTCTCCGGTTTTGTATCGTTGAACTACGTTATTAGTAAAGAAAATAAGTCGTTTTGTAAATCAACTAATTTTGGATTTATTGTGCTTCCTCTCGATGTCAAAAGGTTATTTAGTTTCAGAATCATATTTACTTTCGAATTTTACATAATATTCAAAATTGAGATACATTATTGAAATTAATTACGTCTTCTCTTCAAATATATGGCAGAAAAATATCAATAACTTAAAGAAGTAACATAATAATCACAGATTAAAAAATCTGTGATTATTATGTTTTTGAAAAACATATAAGATGATTAAAGTCGTTATATTACTGTAAACATATAACAGATAACTTGCGAACTTAACAAACTTATTTTGCTTAGGTCTTAAAAATTTGCTAATTATGGACTAATGCCCTTAAATGTTGTGTGTGTGTGTAATGAGTGTGGTAAAGTTGTGCTTATAGGTGCCTATTTGCTTTGGCAAGTTAAATTACACAGAGTTGTGCAGAGACTTTATGAAAAGCTCTGATTACTGACTCACCTCTGCCTTAATATTTTTGTAGTGTTCAGGTAGTGTTGATGTAACTTGGTTAATATTCACCGTTATAATATTTTCAAATAAATTATGTACATGTATATTTGTTTTGTAATGTATCACAATGTGTTTCATGCCACTGTATTATTTTTTTAAATAATCTTAATGGAAAACTTGATTCTATATTATTGTGATTTAATGTGAAAATTCCAACATAGCGTTTACTTGAATTTAGTGTGTTCTTTACGCAATTAATTATTGGCTACTTCAATCTTAGCAATAATTTGATGTATATTATTTTCGGGGGTTACAAAATTATATGCAAAATATTAATTATAAAAAACTGAAAAAAATTTGCAGACGATTCCGAGTAATATATTTCTTTTTATTTATAGGATATTAAAGTTTAAATTTACTGCACATATACTGGTAAAAAAATGTTTACTGCAAACTAAATTAAAGAAAATTTAGTGTTAACGTTCACTATAACGTAGGGTAACACGTGACCCAGTCGAGAGGTCAGGGATTCAATTCACGGGGAGATTAATAAAACATTTTAATAATAGGTATTCGATTAAAAATCATATTGATGTAGACAGTAATTCTCGTAAACCACATTGCATTACTGATGCATTTGTCAATAGAGATTACAGCTTATTTCATTGATTATGAGCAGAGCTCCAGTGATGATGAGTGCATTTCATAGACTAGGAATTTAGGTGAAAAGTATTGCCGTATGTCGTTCTGAGGGGTAATTATATTAAGATTTCAATTATTAAAAATTTTTAAGTTTAATTGTACTGTTTGGTTCTTATAAATGAACAATATAAATAAATATTAAAATATGAAGAACTTCACTAGATTAGCTGAAATTTTTTTTTACCATTTCAAAATTATATGTTATAAAAACTATTATAAAAAAGTTTATTATTCAATCATCTAAATTAGTTGCAATAGACTGAAATGTACAAACATAGCCCACTGAACATTTCCCCAAGTATAAATATAGGTTACTAATTTAAGTTTAGACTCCACCTTAAGATTGTTTTAATCAGTCTTCCTGAAACAGCAATTGGTATCTCATAATAAAAGGTGTTTCAAAATCCCGATAGACAGTGTGTATTTGTAAAACTTTATTGAAGGGGAAGTTAGACTTTTTACTGTTATTAGTAGTCATTAATCTGATACTTTTCTTTAAGTGAATTAAAAATATTTGACATACACAACAATGTTCCTTTGCGTTTTAAATTGAACAAATGTTTTATCAATGTACAAAATTTAGAGCGTACAGTTTTAGTTTTGTATAAATGTGGACGTTACATAATGGCAATATAACAATAGTATAATATAAGGAATAAATTATCGTAATTTGAAAATATATCGTATTGTTTTGTCTAAACTAATACATTAAGTTATTTATATAGTCATAAACTATTATGGGTACTTCGTGAAGAATGCAATTACATTTGAAAACACCCTGTGTTCCTCTATTTAAATGACGGTATCTCATATCCAAACATTTTAATATATATGGATAATACAGAAAATCAAATCTATAGTTGTTAATGGAGAAATGTAGAATCAGCAGGCATCTGTGCAACACACGATTACAGCAGATGCATAAACATTAGCTTTATTGTAGCTGTGAGTTGTACATGAAAGATAAACTGTCAGATAGTGACCAATCAGTGCAGTTTTTTGTTTGTTTCTCCGGACCGCTCGTAGTTTATTGTTAGAGAGACGCAAACATCAACTTCATTATTTGCTATGTTATGATGGGAATATCATTTACTCCAATCTGGCAAAAAATTTTCTTTTTAAATGTTCATTTTAATGCCAAAGCAACTGAAATATTATATATATATATATATATATATATTATATATATATATATATATATATATATACAATTTGACGTAAATAAAAGTCGTTTGACTGGTGTTTGGTCTTCCGATCATATGTTAGTTTGCTTATTTAAACGCATATGTGACAGATACGGCCAAATACAAAATAATTGAATCTTAAAAAGTAAGCGCTCTGTGGTGTAATGGTAGTAAATTCACCCGGCAAATGAGAGATCCGGGTTCGACTCCCGGCGGAACAAGTACTTTTTGTGATTCAAAGTTTATATATATATATATATATATATATATATATATATATATATATATATATATATATATATAATTATTTACGGTTTAACGGACAAAGGTAGTTTCTCCCTTATCGACCAAGTTTTAAAGGATCCAAGAGGCATCAAATTATTGAAACGTCAGCCGGGCTTATTTAATTGGAAGTCGAAGTGGATTATGTATAAATGGTTAACATCATATAATATTTTTCTCAGATTGTAATTTTCTAAGCTTTACTGTTTTTAAACCAATCGTCACAGACGTAAATAATTACTAAACTAGCGTCAGATCATCATATATATAAACGCTAAAATCACACGCTAAACATTCACTTAGTTTTCTCTATAGTAATCTGATGGTTATTGGTATATGTCCAAACTTGATTAATATAACACAAATATTACTTCTAATAACCCAAGGTAGATATACATTCTTTCAACGTATGTTGCAATTGAGTAAAATTATTCTGTATTGTACATTATGAGACTGGCTTCAATCATTAATAGTACACTATTAGCTTAATAACAAAAAAACAATAAATGTTAAATTAAAAACATACTAATACAACCTGTAAATATATTTGACAGGAGTTGAGTTATTACATAGTGTTGTGAATAATTTATTTTCCTTGTTTAGTTTTTTAACACGGTCGGTGGTTTACCATATTATTTTAGAGCTGGCCGTGTCACAGTCAACGACATTGTATTTACATATGGTGTAAAAATACTGGTTTTAGATCCACAGCATACAATTACTAAGTTATTCAGGCACTTTTGCCGAACTTACTTGAGGGTAAAATTGCTGACAAAAATTTTTTTAATCAGATGATTAATGTTTCTGACACATTATTTTTACTGTGAAGTAGAAAATAGTTTACAAAGGTTTGTAATATTCACTTTATTTCATCACATATTTTCTTTATATGTCAATGAAATGTAAGTAGTCTTAGAATGGGACTTAAACATCCCTTGAGCTAGCAGAGTTGTGTGCACAAATTCAGGCATTAATTAAATATTTCTAATAAGAGTTTAATATTAAGAGCATAAAACAAAACTATTATATTACGAAAATTGTATATTTTACTACGCGTCAGTAGAGACAAAAATGGAGAAATCACACTTGGAGAAATCGTAGACGTTACTTTAGAAATTTCAAACTTTAATTTAAAATAACACTCATGTTTCAGTGGTTTCTTTTGTTCAGAAATCCTGCTGTTAAAGAACATGCCCTTGTTTATACCTTGTTTTGTAAAATATGATGTGGCGCAAGTAAAACGAGATACTACAAATAATTTCTTATCTCAGAATTTCACTGAACCAAGACCTTCCACGCGATGACTTCAAATTATTTTGAAGTATGTCATTAGTGTGTCTTAATGCACTGGGTGAATGAATCCACAAGACTACAAAGAGCATTCGTAAAGTAATGTCTCTACAGACACCTAGTATACAGTTATTATTTTGCAGAATTAGTTTGGATTCAGTTTTATACCTTTAGGATCCCATTCTGAGATTACTTACATTCATTAATAGGAGATTAAAGTTCTCTAAACAAGAACCTCGGTATCTATAAATATTGGTGATCTTTTTTAGATCTCAACATCATGTTAGAGCATTCTAATGGATGTGGTTTACACTTGTTTATCATTATTTTACCGTCTTCACTGTGGCTAACGTTTAATAAGTCTTATTTCTAAAAATCACGTCTGAAATACTTGTAAATTAACTGTTTTCAATTTCATAAATTGAGAAATATTTGAAAAATGCAAAGAATTTATACGTTTTCTTTTTTGATGGATATTGAGAGCCAGCGTAGATTATTAAAACTTCTCTGGAGGTTTTTTTAGTTTTATAAAAATTTAGACTGTTACAGAATATTTATAAAATTGATGAGAAGGTTTTTCATGTTTTGTATAGTTGGGTTAAGTGATTATTTTTTATAATATCTTAGACATAAGCCATACATTGTACAATACCTTTACGTGGGTTAAAGTCGATATTTATCAGCTCATATGGAACATTTTGTAGACATTCTCTTCATTGTTATTTAAATTTTGTCATACATAATTGTTCATAGTTTAATCACTCTAACATTTATTGTTTTGTTGTTAATAAGTTAATAGTGTACTATTAATGATTGAAGCCAGTTTCATAATGTACAATACAGAATAATTTTACTCAATTGCAACATACGTTGAAATAATGTATATCTACCTTGGGTTATTAGAAGTAATATTTATGTTACACAAATCAAGTTTGGACATATACCAATCAAGGATTATTTTAACATATAATCCTTTCACATTTTCGAGATTTATATTTTTCGGGTCTTGGCAATAAGATAAATTATTTTTTAGTTAAAAGTTCTACAATCAAGGTAAAAATTCATTAATTGCCTAAGCGTTAGCGAACTCTATCACTCGAGGTGCTGGAAAATGTAATTTCTGCGTATCTATCTCTCTGTACGATATCTAAAAAACAAAGTGACCTATAGAATGTAAGTTTTAATGTAGTGTCATTTCAACAAAGGTAACTAACTATAAGTTGGGTGACGGTGTATGTCGCGTCATAGAGCTTGGCTGTGCATTAGCAAATACTTTTAAATAGACCATAAGTATAATCATGAAGACAACGAAAAATAGCAGAGTTAATAAATTTGTAAGCAAACTGAGTCAAATGATATGAGATATCAACTTATGAATATTATTCATACAGTACAAGAAAAAAATATCTTCTACCTTTTAATACCCACTCTTATCTATTTTGGTATAATGGTTTATTGGTCTATTATTATTGAATGGTTTTAAGAATTATTTTGACGGCTCATTAGGAAAGCCCCTAACCAATTGACACTGCGAGGTCAATATTATTATTGTCCAGTGAAGTGCTACAGTATTTATATTGTAGTATTACCAACCAACGATTCTTCATTGTTCCTAACAGTAAAATGTAAGTACTATTACTTGCAAAATATCTACCGTCACCTAAATTGTTAAAAGGAAATAAGGAACAGTGATTATTATATATTTATTTAGTAAGATATAAGTCCAAGTAATAATTGCTCGGAATGTTCTAGTTGATCTGAACTGAGTTGTTAAGCGGGGGTAGCCCGATACCCGTGGCAGCTTTAGCTGCAGCTGGCTGAGGAATTTGCTGATTCTGCTGACTCCAGCCTGTGTCTGGCCAAGCTGTTTCTAGACTCTGTTACGCCCAAGTAAATCGTTTGGGAGCAGCACCGTACGGAGTCTCGTCCGCCATTTTAACAAAATTTGTAGCGAACAGGTATGTGCGTGGAGTTGAGTTGATCGCCGGTACACAAACTTAATGCGTCACTCCGTGTTTGCCCTTCCCTCTAAAATCTTAAAAATTTAACCTACTGTTTCGCTGATGAGTGTTTAATATATTTTAAAATTACAGTTTAGGGAATTTAAATAGTATTTTAATAATTTTGAAAAATTAAATTAAATCAGATTGTTGCGGCCAACTAGTCTTCTGATTCTTAGTTCCAAAGTCCCGTCTCGCCGGCTACATTATGTTATCCATTGTTAATCTTCACAACATACATAAAATCTTTTCGAATCCTGCATGGGATTGAATTTAAAAATTATAGAGATGTATTTTTATTATTTTCGGATCTCTAGTAATGTATTTAATAGTACTGAACGCATACTGATCGTAAACAACAATAAGTGCTTATTGTATCATTATTTTTCAGTTTTAAAGTTAAAAATTGGGGTATATTTTTTTCCTGTTACTTACATTAGACAGGTTCATTAATCATGAGCTAAAATCTTTATAACTAAACAATTCTATTGAGATATATTGGTGTATTGATCTGGCAAGATTTAGTTACTCCTTAAATATTTAATTTTTTATGTAGCCTTATGTAACTGTAAGTTGATGGTTCAAACCTTTACTTCAGTTATAAGCACCCTTTCATGATACCATGGCAGGGAGACTGTAAAGGGAGAGTGTTGACAAACTCTTAAGAGTGCTTTCTACTCTCACAGAACAGTGGAGTCCAGAGTCAATACAATTCCCATTTCTGATGCGTATCTATGGTTGGTTGGATTATAGTCGCTCTTGTCATTAATAGTCTGTTGTTTTCATGGAGCTTTGTGTTTATATATTTTCAGACATTTCTACTATTAGTTCTTCCATTACTACACACTACACCTATATATCAGCGCAGAATGTGTTTTCTACTTAAAACACACACTTTGTTGGAGTGAAATGACTTTTTATCTTCGTTTACGCTGTTTATGTGTTAAGCCTTAACGGTATTAAGACAAACATCTTTATATTAAAACATGTAATTTCAATTCTCTTTCTACCCTTACAAGAGAAAATATTTTAAGAAAACCGTACTAAGAAGTTCCTAAAAAGGTTAACTTGTTTAGAATGCAATTAGTTATATATAATTATTTAAGGATATCTACTTATGATTATTTTTCACTATCTTATACTACGCCTTTATGTACTCACAGTCTTCAAACTTTTTTATTGAAATAAAATCAAATATTGTTGTATTCTAACAAACAAACAAAATATATATATATATATATATATATATATATATATATATATATATATATATATATGTGTGTGTGTGTGTGTGTGTGTGTGTATATCAAAGGTGTTGGTTAAACGTAATATGTAATCATAAATTGATATAATAGATTGATATAAAGTGAAATAACCGATGAAAAGTAAAATTTATAGTTCTTAAGCTTAAACATAATATGGAATGAGCCTACATTGACAAGTAGTCTGTGCGTAGGCTCGATTTACGATAAGTTAAACCGATGACATTGTTGCTGTATTGTTGAATTATTGTCTAAACTATCAGCCATTTAAAAATACAGGTATGTATGTCTTTGTACGAGAATTGGATTGAAAAATGTATTTCTATTTTACAGCAATTATAATCCCTATCTCCTCAATATTATTTCATTCTTATTAAAAGTTTGCAAGGCTCTGAAAGCTTACAAGATATTAATATTACATAGGAACTAATACATGTTTAAATTACCTAAGAATTCTAAACATTTTCCGATTTACTTAAAGCTGAAATTTAGAATAAAGATACATCTAATACGGAGGATATGACGATACGTTTTCCAAACCAAAAACGGCCTACAATTTGAAATCTTTTAAAGGTTCGTATAGGTTAGCGAACTTTTTGAAGCCATTTTTATCTCCTATCATTCCACTGAGATTAGATTCATGCGCTTAAAGATATAAAAATCATCGTGTTTTAGATTAAGAAATTAAAACTTGTTACGTCTTCAAGCCTTATGAGATGTAATAAAAGCAGTACAAAGACACCTATAGTTTGCTTATATAATGATATATTAATTATAAAAATGGCAAACTCTAACGGGCGTGATATAAAACAGTTTTATTTCTGTGGACTGCTTAGCAAATTTATGGAAGCAATATTTTTATACTATCTCATTGCAAATTTTGGTTAGAATAAATTAAAAATTAAGTAATATATTGTGCATTTTTAGAGGCATTGTGTGTACCGAGTATACGCCACACCACGGAAGTGGTTTCACTGGGTTGCATGCAAAGTCTATAACTTATTTTATTAGGGTATATGACGCAATACCATGACCCATGCTAAATGTCATATGACGGTATTTGGATTGCTTATTCTAATACTTTCTCTTTTCTCAGCCAAATCGCAATGGAGTGACTTTTACACATTTAACTCGATGCTTCTTATGTATAAATGGAGCGGCATATGAATTTCAATTCTATAAGTCCAATGTGCAGATATCGTACAAACAAACAGACATAAATTACGTTTTTTCAGCCCCTTGAATGTTAGAAGTAGACCTAGCGCCCCTTGCGGACAGGGCTCTGATTGGTCGAGAGGGGTCACGTGATCCAAGATGGCGGCTAAGCCCCGCCCCCTGCGGGAGAAATTCCCTCATGTGCGGGAGAAATTCCCTCATGTGCGGGAGAAATTCCCTCATGTGCGGGAGAAATTCCCTCATGTGCGGGAGAAATTCCCTGCTCACACTCTTATCCTAGTGTTTTGGGGTGATTTGGGGTGTCAAAATCGTTGTTTTTTTCGGTAAAATCGGTGATTTTGGGTGTCAAAATCGTTGTTTTTTCGGTAAAATCGGTGATTTGTTGGGTCCGGTGAGGGAGAAACGAGGGACGGAGGAAATTCCAACATGGCTGCGCCCATGTATCACGTGATCAAAAAAAACCAATATGGCTGCGCCCATATATCACGTGATCAAAAAAAAACCAATATGGCTGCGCCCACGTAAACATAACCTCACTTTTTTCTCGGCGGGAACCAAGATGGCGGCGCCCGTGGCGCGCGCTGGCGGGAAAAATTCCCTAGGGTTCCCCTCACACTACAAAATAATTATTTATATATAATAATAATATAGATAAAAATTAAGTAAGACGTTATCTGAGAGTTTCTGAGTGTGGTTGCGGAACACTCGTACTGTGTATGGAACACAGTACCCAGGTTAAGCATTACCGAGGTATAGGAGTCTGTCCAGTCTGAAACTGGTTGTCACTCCACGACCCGATAATGCCCCGTCCCTTGGAAAGTGAATTTTTGAAACCAATTGAAGAATTTAAAATGGAAAGTGAATTTTGAAACCAATTGAAGTTAGAGCTGGAGTTACCTCGGGAGGTATATGTTGAACCTCCCCACGATTAACGCTCGGCACGTGGGACATGTGTGTACTCTGTCGGCACAGGTCCGACAGAGAGTATGACCGCACAGCCGAAGAGCAACCGTGGGAAGATTCACCATACACACAGGACACTCAACTTTACGCGGCTGTGACAGAGGTGTCTCCTCGGCGTCCGGGGGTGGAGGAGTGGTGTTATTACGCCTGGCATCCTCCATTCTTTCCCCAACGGATCGTAGGAAATTCTCCAAGTCCTCACGAAGCTCCCGCCAAGTTTCCGGAGCGAGTCTGATCTGTCGCCTATGGTCGGTATCTAGAAAGATGCGACTGGCCGTCCATCAGTACTCGGATACCGTAGAGGGCCGAAATACATTCCCGCGCCTCCCAATCACTGACCCTGGGCTAAAACAGAAGAAGAAGAAAGATTACATCACTTGTAAACAAGTCATAATGTACAATTCAAGTAATTCAATATCGCGTACCGTAGGCCGAATTTGTGGGAGCTCCGGTGACGGGGGTATTGAGGGGGCGTACTCTGACGACGATAGGAACGTAGAGTCAGACTCCGTTGACGATCCGCCGGCCGGTGAGAGGCCTGAGAGGCCATCATGGGGTGGTACCGGGGAGGGCGGGCGAGTCGGAGGAGTGGGTGACGGTGCGACAGAGGGATTCGCCACTTCCACGACCCTGGGCTAAAACAGAAGAAGAAGAAAGATTACATCACTTGTAAACAAGTCATAATGTACAATTCAAGTAATTCAATATCGCGTACCGTAGGCCGAATTTGTGGGAGCTCCGGTGACGGAGGTATTGAGGGGACGTACTCTGGCGACGATAGGAACGTAGAGGCAGACTCCGTTGACGATCCGCCGGTCGGTGAGAGGCCTGAGAGACCATCATGGGGTGGTACCGGGGAGGGCGGGCGAGTCGGAGGAGTGGGTGACGGTGCGACAGAGGCGTCTACGGAACGGCGCCTCTGAGAGGTGTCATAGCTGTTATCGTCACTGCCCGCAGGCAGTGACCATCCCCAAACGGCTGTCCTCTGAACAGCTGCAGACTGTGATTGAGACAGCAATGCAGGCTGCAGTGAGCTGATCTGTACATATACATACACCCTCAGATATGCTATTTATCACACATCCGTAAATTGTACTTTCAATTGATGGAACTAACCCTTTGATCCAGACTAGTTTCATCCCAGACCTCCTGCGGCTCGTTCAGGCGATCCAGCAGTTCCGAAATCTCCCTATCGTGCTCTTGACTCTCCGCCCGGTCAAGAGCCTCGACAAGGTCGGACTCTGCAAACATCTGTAAAACACGAGGAGAATCATCAGTGTACGCCGCTAACCGTTCAATATCGGTACATAGATGAGAGAATGGTTATTACCTGCCCAAGACCCTCGTCACAGAACTCCATGTAGTCCTCCACACGTCTCTTACAAAAGAAAACAAACCCGTTAGTCATAAATTCCTTAAGGTAGTACATACGTAAAGTGTAACACGTAAAATATCACAGTAAAACTCACAATAGGCCTGAAACGATGAGGAGCCAACGAAAAGACATCCTCTATCACGCAGATAGGTCGCGCCGTCTGCAAATAATACAGAGGATATAAAAATTGAAAAAACCTGTCATATGACGAAAAAAAAACAACATTAGTACTATTTTACGTACCGTAGTGGGAATGGGTACCGGCTCACTGCGGGGTCTGGCGGAGTTCTAAAACAATATTTATAAGTTATGCGATACATGTGCTAGACAACAACAACAACAACAACAACAGAAAACAAACACGAAACAAACACTCACTTCCTGACCTCTGCGAGACCACCCGCTCGCCGACCAACCTCCACGCGATGTCGATGGTCGAGCCTGCAAATAATTCTGTATCAGTAATAGATTTCATTAAAGTGTAGGCATAACGGTGTTGGATATAAACGTACCAAGTCTATGGCTCCATCATCGTCCCCTGTCCAACCGTTTGTAGACGCCGTCGAGGGTTGTTCCTAAACATTAATCGAACATTACTAAATATATTAGTAAAACAGTATAACATTTACATGAAATTATTGCATGACTTACGTCTTCACTGCCGGCTGATACCACACTCAGGAGTGCGAGAATCAACAGCAACACTGTAGTGTTCCCGATCCTGGCTCTAGGGGCACAACACAGTACTCCCAGCATGACCACGAACATGGTGGTGGCCATGAGGAAGCAGACTATGGCTAAACGTTCACAGTCGGACATGATAGGAAAGTGCAGGATACACACGCGTCCTCTGCTTATATGCAGCCGGACCGCTTCCTGTCACATGTGCTGGTACAAGGTGACCTTCGTTCCACACCACCCATGAGGTCAGGTCTTAGGCGCGTTCTTTTTGTTAACCGAGAGCATCCCCAGTAGGCCTAACCTCTCGGGTGATGAGCCCCAACCATCGCTCATCACAGGTGGTAGCCATTCCATGACAAATTTGCTACCTCCCAACATATTTTTTTGTACCTCACCAATGACAGGACTTCTCAACTCAATGCCGAAACCCTGTCTCTCGGTGAGATACGTTTTATTTTATACTTTATTTTTTATTTTTTTTTATCCTCGCGAGTGTAACAAGTAACTTTACTCGGAGAAGCCTTTCAATGTAACTCGTAAAACACTCGCAAAGACTTTTTTTATTTTTTTATTTTTATTTATTTTACAGCATCTAGAGCGAGGTACATACCCCTGGACTTACGGAGTTTAGGCCTGCCATAGAGGTATCTGTCACACACATACACACACACAACTGCTCCCGGTCTTACGGAGTTTAGGCCTGCCGTAAGAGCAGTTGAAAGCCCCAGGACTTACAGAGTTTAGGCCTGCCTTAGGAGCTTACCACTCACTCACCCCACCCCGCTCTAGAGCTTTTTTTAAAGCACAAGCATAAGTGAAGTCACTATTATGTTGAGGTAAAATACAGTGAGTATCGGAAACGATAGTCTCCTTACTCTCTACAATATTTCTATCAACTACGTTATTATGAAAGCTGGACAGAAAGTTGACCTTTTCAAGTCCTTTAGTATATACAGTAGCAAAGGGTTTACAAAGAGCGCGTATCAGCTCCTCATCGTACTCTATACCACCCTCCTCCCACTTGATGTTGTGAAAGTGGCGCTCCAGCCACCGAGCGGTTCTGGCCATTTTAGAATTTAACTCCGCTTTATCGTATGGAGGCTTGAATACGATGTGTGCACGAAAGAGATGACTGATTATTACAAACTCTTTTACAATAAATCGATTGTCATTATCTTTAAAAGCGTGAAACTCAACTATCGCCTCCATTTGGCCACCGTTTGAAAAGTTCAATTTCGAGAGACAGCCTGTGAGCTATGCGAGTAGGGAGGAGGTCACTGTCACTGTTTTCAATTGCGGTTTTAACAGGCTCCTCAATCAAGAACAGATCTCTCAATACGATGTGCATCAGTGGGATGTTGGCAGTGAACTGATCCCACTCGTGCTTGTTAAGAGTTAAAGTATGCTCCCCGTCAAAGAGAAACACGTGCATACGGCCGAAAACATTTGTGACCTTGATATCCTCCTCCTCCGTGTCTGATTTAATATAAAATTTGGTTTTATTCTCCAGAGCCAGGGTTACGGAATTGAAGTGTTGTGAAAACTCGTTAAACACATCGAATGACCAATAAACGCAACCCTTCTTACCCTTAAACAGTATTCCGAGAGAGTCACCCCGGTTTTTAACAAAACCCACAATCACACACTTTGAAAGATCACAATCAATAAAATAAACAGACTTAAGAAAAATTCCCGTTAACGAGTTTATAGGCTCTTTGCGTCTTGGGATCCTCGTAGGCTCCAGGTCCATAGCCGTTGATGGGTCCTCCATGGTCTCGGTCTCGGTCTTGTATGACCGTACCTTCCACAATGCCCCTTATATACTTTAAACCTCCAAATTTAGACCAATCAGAGACGCGTTTATTCCGACCAATGAGATTTTTTAGCAGGTGGTTCTTCCCCCTCCACCTCCTCCTCCCGTTCGTATGTGAGAGGATCTATCGAAAAAGAGACAGTAATTTTGTCACAGCCCCTCACATCCCAGGCGTCGCCATGGGATGTTAAATTATCACAGTCGATGTTTTTACACCCTTTAAATATCCCGTCCTTGTACAAGCAAGCGTGTACATACGCTTTGATACCCTTTTTATACCCTTTCAGCTTCACATCATCCTCTCTGCAAAATCTAACCCTGATTCTGTCAAAACCCGTCACATCATAAAACGCACTATTAGGTGTGAAATTAGCACAGTCGAGGTATTTACATGTTTTCATCTTTCCGTCCTTCCACAAGGAAGTGTACACTCCAGCTTTTATACCCTCTCTATACCTATTTAGAGCCTGTTTAATAGGATTATTCTCCCCCTCCCCACCGTAGGCCTCGGGCTCATCGTCTACCTCAAAACGAATCTCAATTTTGTTAAAATCCTTAACATCGTAAAAGCTGGCATAGGATGTAAACTTAATGCAGTTGAAGTATCCCAATGATCTCATCTCTACTCCTTCCTTATGACCGCGAATGTATAGCCCCATCGTTGCGAGAGTGTTCAACACTGGGTAGGTAATGTACGTCGGTGTAGGAGTCGCTCAATTTATACCTAACGATCCCCACCACCACCACCACCACCACCACCACCACCACCATTATTACATCATACGTTTTACGTTACCGGTAAGCAGGGTGTACGCCATGTGGGAGTCATGCAAGAGGAGACAGTATGCCGTCGTGTTTGCCGGAAAATTATTTTTCGCCTCAAATTCCAATCTCACGTCTACTGGTCCCGACTTGATCGAATCGTTCTGTTTAGAACAATCAATCACACAGAGCGGTGCGTGGGACTTGAATTTTTCAAAATCAACGGTAGGCGCTCCCGGTTTCTGATAGTACGAGCTTTGGAATCTTGTAAACATCTCGTAAAAAATGCACAAGTCACCGTGGACATTGTCGTAAGGATAATATTGCGAATTCAAATACAGTCTTACATTTGTCAGGTCACAACGGTCAAAAGAAGACGCATCCTTTTTCAGATCATTTTTTCTTCCTGTCTGAAATGCCAAAACAACGTAGCGGGGTTTCTCAATTTGAGAACTCGTTTTTATCGTCCAACTCTGACGAGTCGTTTGTGGTAAAGAGGGGTATTCGTGGATTTCCCAGGACCGAAACGGCAGGTGAATCAGAGTATCTTTCTCAATAACACGCAATAATTTCAATTTGTAACTGTCGGATACAGTAATGTGTGGAACACGCCAGTAGAGCGAGGTTATTTCAAAGTCGAGGTTAGCCGCATCCGTGCTTTTGACCGCGTTAATGTCGGTAGCCGACCTCAAGATAATCAGTTCCTGTCTGACATTGACCACGATCTTTTTATAATCCTCGGCAAAACCCAGCAACAGTTTTAGAGGCACTGAATATGTAAATTCACTGGCCTGACCGGTTTCACCCGGACCTAGCCAACATGCATTCAAGAGACCAGCCTCCTCCTCTTTCCTGATGGAAATCAGTCCTTTTATTGTACTTGTAATACCTACATTTTTCACCCTGTCAACCTCTATACCGCCGATCTCGTACCTTATATCGTCGAATAAAAATGCAATAGCGTTGTTTATTAATGTAACACTGGCCGCGGCCCCATCCGCCTTTTTGGCACGCACTTTTCCGCTGATGTGTAAACTGCTTTCGAACGGTGCTGTAATTATATCCTGTTGACTGATTGGAATCCTGATTTCGTCGTTATTCTTTAGAGTTGACGAGGCGTACGGTTTGTGAGAGTGAAACTCCCAACCGGTTATCGCCTCATCGTACTCGACGGCCGATTCTATCGATAGCAGAGCCATACTTAAAACCCAGCGATCTAATAAACTTGATGTTCTTAGGTGTTAACACCGCGGTCTTTTGTGATCGAATGAGGGGAACGGTGTACGGCACTTCTCTAAATACTAGGCCCATTGCCGTTTCCTTATGTGTATACGTAACGATAACGGTTCGTTTCTAAAGTTTATCAATTCACCGGTCTGGTCTTTGAGAGAGACAGCTATATTGTTCACCCTACGGACGTTCACAGGTAAATAGATGACTGTGCTCGGTTTCTCGACTATTTTATACCCTGGAGCGACTTCAGGGTAAAACTCATGCAGCACGTGTCCTTCTACACCGTTTTGAAAGGATCCTCGGGCGATATTACACTCAACACGTATCGTGTTTACCGTCATAATACTGACGGGGAGGTCGGACATGTGGACTCTATTAGGCTCGAGCATTTTCGCGGTGAAACCTAGTACAGGAGCTAGGGATCCCGATATTTCGAAATGTATCGCTTCACTGCACGATACTTCGGACCTTAGAGTGTTATTGTTTGCCTTAAGACTGAACGTCACGCCTCCGTCAATGTGCGACTTGATATATTCTTCAATGTTTTCAATTTCGTACGACCCTTCATCTATTACTATCTCTTTACCGTTTCCGTAGTGAAACTTGTCATTTACACCCTTTTCAATGTTCGGAATTGTATAGTACGTGGACAGGTCAATTAGGCCAATTTCGTACTCCCCATCGCTCAAATCCATTGGTGGAAAGACCTCACAAGATACGTGCGGGGCCACACCGCTAAGTGAAAACATTATTTGCTAGAAACTTCAAACACAAGTGTCCGCAGACTACTGAGTCATCAGACTGTTTACGCTCATAGTTATACTGTACACTGACACCGGACCCAAAGTAAGATACGAGTTCTACCGGCGGTCTCAGATTACCAAAACTGTCAAAGTAGTACACTCTATTTCCTAGTTTCTTATAACAGACCCAGTGCGTTCCTTCACCTCGTGAACTGTCCAGATTTACTATGGCCGACTCGTACAGCCGCGGGGTCTTGGGCAGTGTGTCCCTCATGTATACACCTCGAAAGTTCGGAATATCGAGTAACCTCGCGTAACGGATCAATTCGTGGTTTGTTAGAGGTTTTATCGGTATCGAGATTGTTGTTTTTTTTTTTTACAACACCTCTTCCTTTTCCTCACCTCACCACCACCTCCCCTCTTTGGGTAAGGTTTCAGGTAGAGACCTCGCCCTTTTGACTTACCCCTCCCTCTCTTTGTCTTTGTTTTTTTCTTTCTCCCACCCCCAAACGCTGTTTTAGCTTTCATGGCCGCAGTCACTGCTAAGGCCGCAGCCTTTTCTCCTACACTAGCGTCTCCTGATTTCACCCTTTGCCAAGCTCTTCTGGCCAATTCTTTGTCGGCCTCTCGCCGGTGTTCCAAATCCGTATATTTCGAGTACGCTATATCGTGGATCTACAGAATTCGTCCAACTTATTAATACCCTTATCGCCACGTGCAAGTCTCTCAGACAATCGGGTGCCGGGCCCGCAGTACCGAAAACCCCCGGGGAGGTGTAATTCAACTGGTAAAGCGTCAACAGCACGATTTATTATGGTGCCTACAGCGGGCAGTGCGTTTCTCAGCGCGCTGGTCACTATACCTCTGCCCCGCTTGACAGCTCGTTTCACTCTGTTTGATTTACGCTTGTGATTCGCCATTTATATACCTTATCACTTTATACAACTGTTTGAGTAGCGATTCACGCACACAAGTAATCTGCAGTACGTCGAAGATGTCCGCCTCGGATTTCGTGACAGTACCGGTAAACTCGTCAAACTCCAGCACGTAACTGTCTGTTATAAAGTAAATACGACCGTTTATATACCTGAATCCACCCTTTATAGATCCTGGAACACCTGGGAGTACGCTTGAGGTCATCCCTAACATGGTGCCTGTGAGGGTGCATTCGTTCAACTCTACGACAAACTTGTCATCGACAAAGAAGTAGGTCTTACCCATATTACTGTTTAACGCTGCATTGACTTTCTTAATTCTGTTATGTACGATTCTGCTAATGGGTCTTTGATTGGACAGTCTAAGTGACGGGTAATCTATAACGTATAAAGTCCTGTCCACAATCATGACTACGTCTCCGTCCGGTCTCTGGTACACGGCTGAGACATTATTAAAGTTCGACGGTAAGAACGTCAACCACTCTGTAATTATCAGAGGATTGGTAAACTCTTCACGCGTTCTATGGGCTTCGTTCAGGCTGAGTATCCAAACGTATTTACCGTAAAACGCGTACAGTCTGTTTCTCACTACTAAGAACGTGTTGAGTTTGTGCCGTAAATTACAAATGTCCAATTCTGTAGATGTAGGCGTGGTAGGCCTAGTGGTAGTTGATGTTGTTGTTGTCGTAGTAGTAGTGGATGTTGTAGTGGATGTTGTAGTGGATTATGTTGTGGACGTGGAGGAGGAGGAGGAGGGGACAGGCGGTCCGTACAAAACCTGAATTGCAAGCTGATCGTCTCTGTCCAAATCAAATTCGTACAAGTTGTTGATACCCGATGGCTGGTAATAGGACGGAAACATTACGGATCGTAACACAGACGAATGCTGAAGACCGAGAGCATGGCCTATTTCGTGGACCATCACTGTAAAGAACGAAGTCTTCTCCGGTGCGGGTATATTCATTGTAAAGTCCCAGTCCTCTTCGAAATCAAGGTGTATATCCGATTGGTTCAGCCACGGTCGAGGGAGAAAGGCGTGGCCGAGAACACCGCCTGGACCGTCAAAATCGTAACTGCAAGTGCTTTTAAGGTAGTACGCCACGTGTTTCTTAGGGGAAATCACTACCATTATAGTGGGATTACTGTAACTTCTACGGAATTCGAGAGCAGAGTGCTTGGAGTACAAGGAAAACGCTCTCTCAACGATGTTGGCATACTGGATGCCAGAGCCAATCATGTTCCACGTGACCCGAGTTGAGTTCCATTTAACTAATGGGTTCACGGAAAACGGGGCTATGCCTTCGTCCGAGTTACCGCATCTGGGTGTGTCCATCAGCTTTAGCGTCTCCTCGTTTTCATATCCGGTCACCTGTAGTCCGAACGTCTCCTGAAACCTCGTAATGGCGTCCTTAATATTGTTAGTCAGCGATGTTTCGTTGCTGTCGAGATAGCCGTATTTCTCCAAGTACAACAAAGTTTTATTAGCAGCTATCAGAGGAGCTACACACAGAATTAATACCGAGAACCGCATCTCGCCAGGTTCTAAAGTAAACTGACGGTAAAAATGTCAACAACCTACTTATATCTCGATCTCACCACCCTGCTCACCGGGTCCCTAAAGTATGGGTTGACAATGTTGAACCTGATCCACTCGTCTTTATCGGTTAAGTGTATAGCGTCCAGCGGCGGAGCCAGTAGTTTGTACATACCGTAATAGACTTCGCTCAGTACTCTCACTAGGTAATTCACGGTCACCGCGTCACTCATGTCGGTAGGATCTCTCAGATTAGTGATTTTACCGGTTTGCGCGTTCCAATCTTGCACCACTCTGGTCATGGCGTGTTTTTGAAAGTATTTGAGATTAACAGCTTCACCCTCGTATAGAGGCTCTTCAATCTCGCTCAGACGCTTATGTCCAAAACTCCAATGCCCGTCTTTGCCCATTTGGGGTATACGACTATCTACATACCGTTTAGTCGTAGCGTCCGTAGGCTCGACTGGCCATCCAACGCTGCGGAGTCTGAAATTATTGAAAGTAACGGTAGAATCTCTGATACTCTTCATAGGTGTAAGAGTATGTAGTTGTGACAGAGTGACAGCGTCGTTTAATCCTTCACCATCGCTCAGGTTGATTATTCTTCTCTTTTTAGCGTCTATTATCTTAGTATCGAACGTTAATGTTCTTTTATTTAGCGTTCGCAAGTTGACGGCATCCGCTTCGTTCGTAGGGTTAGCTACGTTAGGTATTCTGTTATTTCTGGCATCGAGTTTATTCACATTCAGTGTCTTGAGCATAGACCGGGTGATATCCGTTTTAGTGCCATTTAATTTCTTGTCCAAGGTCTGCAGGTTTATAGCGTCTAGACTCTGCTGGGCATCGGCCACGTTACATAACCGCTTGCCCTTGATATCGTAATCACCGTCTACCGTTATGCGAAACCCGACCCCAAGAGGGCCTCTTTTACCGGTCTCGCCACCGGTGCGACCAAACTTGTCCACGCTCATTTTGAAACTGTAATCTAAGAGAACATCCTTTACTTTTTATACCAATGCTCTATACCTGGAATTTCCTCTACCACGGATGAGTTTCAACTCCCTCAACTCTTCCACGATGTTTATAATTTCGTTTTTATGACCCGTATTACCCGCCTCAGCTGAACCTATTAAAACCTTTAATCTCTCACACAATTCGTTCGGATCGTCGTAATACACGGGATCAGGGTTTGACATGTCCTTGAAGCCTTTGCCCGAGTAAGCTTTGGGAAATAGTTTTGAAATGACAAGTTCGTATTTTGTCGATTTGTTACGGTTTATGGTACTTTTATAATTGTAACCTCTTTTGTGAGCGTGTGTCCTGTTCAATATATCCTTGTAAGTGACCAAATCAGTTTCACCGCGCGTTTAAAGACTAATTCGTACAGACCTTTCGTAGGTTTGTAGTACACATCATCTATGACTATACTGCCGTTACTATCGAAATTTAACACTTTGTTTCCAATCATTAGTGTGCCGTTATCATAGCGTGGTCCGTATATGGAATCAATCTTTCTTTGACTGGGAATGTCCTTCATCAGTGACTTCATGTACTTGACTGTAAGTGCATTTTGGAATGTGTTTTCCACCCATTGTGAAGCCTCTAGTTGTCCTTTAGCGGTGGAAAGGATATCGCTTGCTTCGGGTAAAGGTGGATCACTAGTCTCCAGCACTTCGTCGTCCTGTAAGTAAGCGGGTACTCTCGGAGATGATGTTACAGCGGGAGAGAAGAGTTCCTCTTTTATCTCCTGCTGCTCTTCCTCAGGTTCGATTTTTATATTTTCGGAATTCTTGGTTTTCTTTCGCAGTTCAGACAGGAGTGGTTTGTACTGGTTTTCCAGACGTATCTCGGTAGACAGAGTCCATTGTTTAAACTCCTTATACTTTCGCCTGATGGCCGTTCTCAACTTTGATATCTCGGCTGTAAGCTGTTTCTCGTTCCGCTCCATTTTTATCAATGATGTCACCATCTGTCCGTTTAACATTTATATACGCTTTCCTCATTTGCTCAAAAACATGTGATACATCAATACCTCTGCACTCATCGTATCTTGGAACGAAATGAACCTTCACTCTGTCGTCAAATCTTACCTTCTTCTTGTTTGGCTCCATATTGCACACTGACCGTGTCCGTGTTGAGTTGACACTTTTAACTACGGTAGTTCGACTTGTCTGAAAAACATTGCGCGTTTCTTGTGTTTTCTAAGGTAGTGTATAATGTCACCAAGTGACGCTACCGTACCCAGTTTCCTGAAGTAGACTGATCTCGGTATTTGCACTTGCGCTCGTGATCTAAATACAAACGTTCTCTTCCATCCGTCTCTCCACTGCGGGATCTCGGCCACCGTGTACTTGTCATTCTCTACCGTCTTATCCATGTACTCTTTTAACCGAGCGATAGGGTTCCTCACCCTACCGTGTATATGGATCAGGTATGAGTTGAGTAGCCAGAACTCACAAGGATTGGCTCCTGTAAATCTCCTCCACGCCTCAAACTGATCACGGTTTGTAATACTATACACTCCGTCCGTCAGACTTATTCCGAACATTTCACAGTACATAGGGACAGTTGGTAAGGCCACCTTTAGAAATTCTGAAGTAAAGAGGCTCTGGCACAGATTATTTACAGCCGCAAACTCTTTGTTTCTCTCGCCTCTCGGTAGTCCACGTGGGGTCGGCCCGTACGCCACGTTATAGCTGATGTCGCTGTAGCATTTCGAGGCCAGTGCTTGTCTGTAGATTGTAACGGGTTTCCTAATAGGTATAGTTCGCTCCGTGAGAATGATGCAACGTGAGGTGTGTGGGACTTTACAAGCGTACTCCAACATCTTTATACAGACTTGGGCAAAGTATATACCGCCGTGTGCGTTTCTCAACGGTACAAGCTTACCGAATTGGTCTGGAAACGGTCTGAATCGGGACAAGAGGTTCTGCGATTCCCGCACAGTACACTTTAACATGTCTTCGTGGTATACAACGAGTTCAAACGGTACACCTTTCTCTTGGCTCTTTTTCAAAAATTCTATCCAGATATCGCGGTTATAAAACCGTTCGCTGGACGAAATCATTAACAGAATTACAGGAGGAATGGTTGCACTGTACTGTCCTTGGCGTTTGTGTCTCCAACACCTTCTATTGAAAAGGAAACCGTGTGGTGGTCGTCTGCTACAGTAATTACCGCAAAATTTTTTCTTGTCCGGGTAGTACCACGTACACAGATTTGAGTTGACTTTGTGAAGTCTCTGGTCCGAGAACCCTCTGATGTCGTTATAAGTGTAGATCCTCACCATTATAGATCTTGAACAAAACTGTCTATACCTACTCGGTACCTCCCTTTATCAATGTCATCGTCCTTGCTAATGACGATAAAACCGTGTTTGTCCTTCCACGCCATACTGCACAACTGTTTGAATTTTTCAAATCTCATATCGGTATTGACGTGATCACTGTAAGCGTGGTGTAGATTCATATCATCCTGTTTGAAGAGTATTATGAAATTTGCATTGTCTCTGACCAGCTGTTTCGGTACGTGACTGTAGGTTTGACCGAGATAGAATGTATCTACGTTCTTGTGCCTCCCCATAGCAAAGTAACTGCGGATATTGCCGTGCTTTTCGCAAGCTATATCGTCAAAAATCATCAAAGAGTTTTCCTTAGCCTCGTCCGGTTTAATGACCAGGGAGCTATCGTCGTACGCGAAATACCCTACTTCCTTCGGTATCATTTTAGCCAGTAATTGATACTTTGGTTGGTACAATGACTTTGAAAATACGTACACATTCTCGAATCGTAATCCGTTCGGATCGGTGATCAGATTGAATAACACGTTTGTTTTACCACAGTTTGAAGGACCTACAATTAAACCTCTTATCGAGTCTGGTAAAAGCGGACCGTTTTTGTTTTTGCGACTTAAACCGCTACCTATATACTCGTCCATGTTGTGGACGTTAAACGTCGTGGCTTGCTTTACGAGCTTCATTTTGGTAATGACGGTTCCACGGTATTGCATCATGTTTTATAATTTACTTTCTTTTTTTAGGTTTAATAATATCTTTGGAGTTTACCCAGCTATTGTGAGTATCGTCAAAACCACGCCACCGCACCAAGACCTTGGAGCCTTTCCGCCGGAGTACTTTATCAACGAGATAGGCATTTCCTGTTGTGGTTCTTATCAGTTCCTGTTCATAGAAACCGCCTTGCAAAATATCACCTCTTATGTCTTGTAATATATACGTTACAGGTTTTGTAGGTTTTATCGCAAATATTGTAAATATTTCATTTGACCAGTTGGGTAGATATCCTTTTTTAAATACACCTTTGTATTTGCTAATTCTAACCTGATCGCTTACACGGAATTTGGGATTTTTTTGTTTTAACCACTTTATTATGTTTATTTATGCGGGCGAGAATCTGTTTTACGTGTTTTCGTCTAACATCTTTTGGTTTCATACCGATTGTCCTGTGCACACTACTGTTGTACTCCTTGACTATGTCTGGTAAAATACTTAACCACTCGTAGCTACCGTGTGCCGTAAATCTCTCGTACATTTTTTCTTTCAGGGTTCTGTTTAGACGTTCCACAATAGAACTTTTCAAATGTGATTGGGTAGAGTAATGGTTAATGCTGTGTTTGTTTAAAAGTTTTTTAACGTGACTGTTGTACCATTCTTTACCGTGGTCCGTTTGAAAGTTTTTCATCTTGTGTTTAGACAGTATAGATTCTAGTGCATGCACGACTTCAGCGCCGGTCTTGTTCTTTATAGGAACGGCAAACGCAAATTTTGAGAAACAGTTTAGCATCGTCAGTATATACTTGTAACCTCTGTTTACTCTCGAGTAAGGTATCATCTCTACAAGGTCGGCTTGATACAGGTCATTAATTCCTTTCAGCGTAACCCTGCGTCTGGGGTAGTTACGCCTAGCCGGTTTGTGCAGTTCTTTCGCTATCGCGTCCATTTTGTAAATGAAGAAAAAATAATCTGTATACCGGTATTTATATTCGTCTAAGTGGTGTGGTTTGGAACACCCACATCGAACACTAGCATGCTCGATGCCCAGGTTAAACAGTATTTGATTTTGAGGGCCAATCCAGAAGTAACTGGTTGTCGCCCTGTGATCAAATACTGTCCCATCCCTTGTTGCTTAGACGGTTTAGCGGAGGCAGTTGCATTTACCTCTCCACGCATTTTTTAGCAGAGACCTTCTGCAAGTCCTACAGCGTAATGTCCTGTCTAGATGTTCAATATCATCGCTAGATAGCGAAAAGTAATATACATGTTCCGTATGGATCAAAACTTCCGGCTCTAGCGCAAGGTTTCTTTCCGTACCGAGAAGGTAACTGTTGGGGGTCATACGGTATCTTATCAAATGGATAATGGAGGCGTTGGGGCGTAGACTTTCAAAATACATCCGGAAGTAAGGTTCTATAGCCAGACCTGTGATGGCACACGTTAGGTCGCAGTAAGAGTGTGAACCTCCAAGCGGTGTGTACAGTACACACTCAGCACTGAGGCAGTCATATTTACCGTGCTCCTCCATGAGAGCGTCCATGACCGTTCGTGGTACCTCTAAATTCATAAGGGCACGGAAGTCATTACGGAACTGCTTGACCACGGTTTTTTTAGCGAGGTCAAACAGGGAGCGTGGTTGGAATGGTCTAGACTCGGCCATGGTTTGAGTTAGAATGAAACACTCGCACCTCCCCGGCGACATTGACTTGAGGTCATGTGACCTCTCCCTTCCATAAAGCTCTCGCGTTCTGTAACGCAGTCGGTCAGTTACAATGTTGGCGACGGTGCTGGTGGTATTGTGGCAGTACCTCGCCAAGGAGCTACCGCCTCCACCGCCACCGCCTCCTCCGCCACCGCCTCCACCGCCACCGCCTCCACCGCCACCGCCTCCTCCGCCACCGCCTCCATCGCCGACCGCTAAAGGTACGTAATACTTGTTTCAAAAGTTTACTAATGATTTTCAATCAGATAGATACTCAGAGTATCGGATTTTTTTCAGCATCAGGGTCTCGTGTCCCTTTCGAGGGACCTATAGAAGACTACGACGTCGGGTGGTACTCCGACGAAGAGGAGGACAATGCAATGTTCTTGAAATACTTGGAGGCTGTAGGTAAGTCCTTAAAATAGTCTCTCTCTAGGTCAGGCCGTGCCAGTGGGGTACCTCCAGGGGTTCTGTCGTACGCACAACATTCAGGTCCCAGGGCTTACAGAGTTTAGGCCTGCCTTAGAGACCTTCATTCGTGACCCCAGGGCTTACGGGTTTTACGCCGGCCTTAGAGGTCTCATTCACACACAACATTCAGGTTTACGGGCTGTTAGGCCGCGCCAGTGACCTTCATTCGTGACCCCAGGGCTTACAGGTTTTACGCCGGCCTTAGAGGTCTCATTCACTCGCGCTTCCAGAACCCCTGAAGCTGTCCGGGGCATAGCCTTGTCATGTGCAAGTCTTTAAAAATCAATATATGGAACAGGACTCACGCTTGCGATTGGTGACGGTGATAGTGGGGAGTATGAGGCTCGTGCGTCTTTATAAGTCAGTCAGTTAGTTAGTTAGTGTCAACATGTCAGATGAACAAAGAGTTATTACCTTGACTTTGAAAAAGTTCACTGATATGCGGAAGGCGGGTCTGTGAACTTACGGAGGATCGGAGGAGTGTACTTAGAATAGCAGAGGAGATGCGAGCGAATCGACTAATGGGATCAGAGTGTAGTTACTTGTAAGTTTTTAGCCTTTTACTGTAACCGAATGGTAGAGTTTCATACTTACCTTCGTGTTTGCGTTTTGGTCCAGTCACTTTAAACATTTTAGTCTCTTCTACGGTAATTATGTTTCTGTCTTTAGTACGCCTAATGCGGTTCTCAGTGATCTCTAATGATTGCTTGCTTTCAGAAAGTACCATTTCTTTTAATTTTGAAAAATTTAGTTTTTCACTAGTTTTTAAATTTAGAGTAAGGCCTTTTATTTTACAAACTTCAACTAGTGCGTTTTTATTAGTGGACCAAACAAGATAGGCATAAGTCTTGGGGCCTCCGGAAACAAATTCTACTATGTATGACCCTGGACCATAGTCAACCAACTCGTCGGTCATTTCGCCCAAGTAGTCCCCTGTGGGGACACTGTACAAACCTTCCTTACGTATGTACAATACACTATCGGTATCATAGTAAAGTACTTGTTTGCCTATTCGATCTAAGTAACTGTACAGCTTTAGTCTAGCGTGTGCGGTGGTGAAGGCCGCGAGCACAACGTTTACGGTTCGCAGGGATTCACCGACTTCGTCTATGTTCTGCCAGTTAACAAGGAGGACCTCTTCGTTAATTTCTTGAATGGCGTTTACTTGTGTCCCGGGACTTGTTAGTAATTTAAAAAACTCGTCGGGTTCTCTAATGATGGAAGTTTTAGTTTGGTTCTCCCTCTGTCCGAATTTTCCCCAGAAAGAATTTAGCATCAATTTTGCGAGAGAGCGAAGACCCCCGTTTTTTTCAATTTTGGAAGGGTCAAGTCTGACACCTTCGTGCTCGTAATAATTTTGAATATACACGGCTTTATCCTCTTCTGTGAGGCACCAGGAGGGGTAGCCCGATGCCTCCTGTTTAATTTTTAGAAACTTATTTACAAAATCCGTAAAAAGGCCACCGTCTTCGTAAGTAATAATTTTATAATCCCAAAGCTCGTACATTTCTAAAATTTTGTATCCTTTTTCTACAGCCTTGCGTATTTCCTGCATTGTCCATGTCCCTGTCAATGCTCTTTCTTCGGTGCTATGATTACAGTCCGTGTTTAGCATTTCTAGACCACATGTACGGCATAAAACAAACATTAATTTACCATTCATACGTGTAGGGAGGACGGGGTGGTACAAATTTAGCGGAGGCGATACTTTACATTTTAGGAGTCCTTCGGCCTCCATGCCTCTTTCTCTACACTCCTTGTCACCTACAAAGATTTTTGGATGGGATAAAACATAAGGCAAAAACTTATTGACAAACGGGTACAAGGAGCAAACGTCTACATACTGAATTGTTTCCCCGTCCTCGCACTTGTGGAAGGTTTTAGCATTACCTGTCCTTCCCCCGAAGAAGGCATCTCTGGGATTGAGTGGGAGTGTGTTTAGAATGGGGAGAGAATTTAGATAATCCAATTTTTGTTCTTTCTTTATTTTATTGAATTCACACTCCCACATTTCAATAACTTCGTATCCGGAATTTTGGAGTTTATCTATTTTGGATTTGGTTCTCTCGAACCTTAAGTGCAGGGAGTCTGAGGGATCATCGGGCAAGGATGCTTCCCTATCGTATCTGAAACATTTAGGACACCCGTGGAAATAACAGCCCTGAAATTCGTATACGCGCTCCCCGTCAAAACCGTCTACTTTCATACCGTCAATTTTTACTTCTCTTTCCCGTCCTGCGTGTTGGATCCTAATACCGCGTTGGTCTTCCTCCCAAGTAAGCCATTGTAAAGCAATAGGCGATTGGTTATCAACCATACGGTATCCGTTCTTTGGGACTAGACCAATAGTGTTGGCTTTGAGAAAATTCCGTCTAAAAACCAAATTACAGGCTTCCATGAACGGGTCTACGTTACATTCTTTCAAAAACATGTTTCTAAACTTAATACACGCTTGCGCCAGTATCTCCACATCGGAGATACAGTACTCGACCAACTCTTTTTGAAAGTCAAAAACTACATTTTGTTTAAGTTGATCGTTGTGCCAATTTTCAAAATCTTTGTAAGACTTCTCAAACATTGATTCAGGGCAATAGTACTCCTTGGGTGGTATGGGGCCTACATAATTTTGGTTTGCCAAAGTGTTGAAAAGATGAGGGAAGTAACCCTTCTTCTTCTCCGGGGGGAGATCAAAGGCTTTGGGTAGTGCAGAGAGGGCCATGGGGAAATAATTTAGCGAATCGATAAATCGCACATTGTCCAACTCCATAAGTATCACTTTAGTGCCACGCATAATTAGCTCTGGAGTGAATTTTGTTTGTTCGAGAACGTACTTTAACAGAAATTGAAAGTCGAAACCCTGACCGTTATGAGCCATTACACATACGTTTTTAAAACTTTTCCTAACATCCATTACATAATCCATGAATCTTACTACAGGGTCTTGTCTAAACACACGAGTGCGGGAGGTACAATTTTGGCAATTTTCCCCACCAATGCATTTCCAACAAAATTGTTGAGAAACACAAAGGTTAACTTTATGAACTCTAGATTCTTCCGTTAAAATTTCATCTTGACGGGTCTCAAAATCAAAGAAAATGAAAAGAAAGTCTTTGGTTTTTGGTTTGTTTGTGTCGACCCGCATGTAACATTGATGGTTCGGGGGCATGAAATCGTTACAGATTTTGCAAAAGACTTCACCGCACACATGTTTTGACTTACGACTGTTGAGAAAGACAAGCCTTTGGCACTGTAAACATTTTTTGACAGACTTGCATCGTTGACTCTTGTGGGCTGCGAAACAGATCTGATTTTTCATGGTCATGTTACAGTCAGGGCATAAAATTCCCCCATGCTCCTCTTTACACGGTGGAGAAACGGTTTGACACGCAGCACAGATATTTGAACATCTGTGTAAACCTTTGTGGTCATAAGGGACATGGCATGCTTCGCAGAAAAAATGGCACGCAAAAGCTGCAGTTAGGCTAGTTATTACATTGTAGTGACCTTCGTGATACAACAAGTTTATTTTGTACTGAGCATCGGAGTTAGTACCTGAAAAATAAACATCTCGGCCTTTACTGTTATAGTTATAAACTGTAATATTATACTTTTTCAGGTGGTCTTGAAATTTATTAAGTTCGGGGATCCCCGCTCCCTGTTCAGGCATTTGGACCCCGGCTTTCGCCATCAATTTTTCCGCCTTTGTTGTTTGTCTCTGACATCTGTCTTTTTTATCGATTCATACTCGGGATCTTTTTTAACGTTAGCCTTGGCCACTACCAGCGCACGCGTTAGGCACAGATTATCGCTATTCTTAATGACTACGATACCTCTACGTGCTTTACATTCTTCTTTAAAGTTATTATAAAAACCTGGTCTTACTCTACCACTACCTACAGGAAGGTTAATTCTAGTACACTCTACTCTAAACGTATCAGCTGACTTTACGGATTCGGCATTACTTTGAATTATCCCACCAAAAATTTCGAATAAAACATCACTTTTGACTTGATGAACCGGCCGAAACGCTACATAACCCGGCTCTTTGGTTTTCAAATTTAAACTGTGAAGAGTGAAGCCGAGATAGTCGGATTCTGAACAATTCGCTTTCATTTCATCGACTAATTTGGAAAATCCGGTTTTTATCCAGTCAATTTCACTTACGTTGTCTGGTACTGTATTAAATTTGAAGGTGGTCTTGGTACCGTAAACTCTGTATCTTTTTACATACGTCTCGTATTTTCCTAGTACTTTTACAGGATCCAGTTCCCTACGAGACTCTGGGTCCACTTCAATAGGTTGAGATTCCATTGCAACAGTAATATATTAAAAAATAATATCTGGGTAACTAGGTAGGTATGTAAGCAATGTCTTATTTATTTTATATTAGTAATTAGCGAGGTTTTCTTGTCTTGATAATTTTACACAATGTTGTGCAATATCAAGGAACAGAGCGACATAGGTCTTACCTCTTTGACGTCCACCTCCAGACTGGCGAGACAGGGAAATCTCTGCCGACTGTGTAGAACACCGACCAATCAGAGTGCTTGGCGGCTATTTTAGACCAATCAGAAACGCGTTTATTCCGGCCAATAGGAAGTTTGCGGTTGCAGTCGTTACATGTCTGGTTTTTTTTTACAGGTAACCGCAAGGGACCCGGAGGCTGACCACGGTGACCACTGATTATGTAGCAATAAATAGCTTATCTTTACTGAGTCGTTTTATTTGAAATCCCCGCCGAGAAAAAAGTGAGGTTATGTTTACGTGGGCGCAGCCATAATGGGTTTTTTTTGATCACGTGATACATGGGCGCAGCCATATTGGTTTTTGTTTTGATCACGTGATACATGGGCGCAGCCATGTTGGAATTCCCTCCGTCCCTCGTTTTCTTCCCTCACCGGACCCAACAAATCACCGATTTTATACCGAAAAACAACGATTTTGACACCCCAAATCACCCCAAAACACTACGATAAGAGTGTGAGCAGGGAATTCTCTCCGCACATGAGGGAATTTCTCCCGCACATGAGGGAATTTCTCTCGCACATGAGGGAATTTTCTCCCGCACATGAGGGAATTTCTCCCGCAGGGGGCGGGGCTTAGCCGCCATCTTGGATCACGTGACCCCCTCTCGACCAATCAGAGCCCTGTCCGCAAGGGGCGCTAGGTCTACTGTTAGAATTTGATTATGCTCATTCAATAACTACGGTGAATGTTTTAAGTTTCATGGACTATATTTTCATGTCTTGTAAAGCTTCGCTACTACTTTGTTATTCTGCAATTAAAAATATATCATTTAATAATTTGTATTTAAAACTGCTTAAACTTTTAACAAGAAATTTGGAAAAACTGTTATGATTTGCGTTTAACACTACAGTTTTTGTGGAATGAGTAATAACTTTTTTAAATTTACTACTGCATATAAATCTAATCAACGATATTTAAAGA
Source organism: Homalodisca vitripennis (assembly GCF_021130785.1). Classification (NCBI taxonomy): domain Eukaryota; kingdom Metazoa; phylum Arthropoda; class Insecta; order Hemiptera; family Cicadellidae; genus Homalodisca; species Homalodisca vitripennis. The sequence goes on from NW_025778331.1 coordinate 71,607, forward strand.
ACTAACATCAGTTTTATGCTATATGCAGTACCGACAACATGAACGTAATAACTCTATTTACTTTTCGGATAGTAAATATTTACCATTCAGCTTCTAAACTTGTTATTAGTTAAAGTCAGTATCTTGTACCATCTCTTTATTATGTTCTTTTGGTATTTAATAAAAATAATTATTTTTGTTACTTTTATAAATACTTGGAGGGTTACAGGTTTCAGATTTAGCATATAAGAAATATTTTTGAAGGGGTCAAGAACAATAAGAAAGTAATCGTATTTTTTTGGGTAAACATTGAAGTATAAATCATAGTAGCGTGTGTAATGTAGATACAATGTAGTTCAGTCTGATGATGATGAGTCTAGTCAAAACTGGACACGATGTTGACTTTCAATCTGTCTTTCACAGACTGTCTGAAAACAGCTTCTAAATTTATTTATGTGTATCTTCCTCCCTAACTCACTCATCATGTGTATTTACCATATGCATGGGTACCTGCTGAATCTAAAAACCTAGATGTCTTTAGATTTTTTGTTCGTAAATGTATCATTTCATCAAATTACATAAAAATACGAATTTTCAAAATGGTAATAATTTACAATTTTTAACTCCACATAGACCTTTGGTGTGTGTTTAAAAGTTTTAAATGAGCTTCAGTGGCGGTCTCTACCGTAGATGCCGTCAAATACGATGCGGTCACCATCACAATCCCGACTTATCTCTTCTTTATTATGTACATGGTCATGTCAGTATATTTTAAATGCTATATTCATATTTATCGTCTTAAAATTCAAATATTTTCTAAAAACTTATTAACCAAGTAAGTCACAAAGACTTTTAAAAGTCAATAAAACTACATTTGTTATAATTTCAAGAGCTTGACTCAATGCGTCTACATATTTAATTATTAGAAAACATCCAGTAAATATTTACTCCAAAGAACTTGCCGCAAATTAATGTGTGAAATAAACCCACCATAATGATATTGCTTTGGAACTTGTTTGTAAAGTTACAAAATAGGATACACAGGAAATTATACGAGCTCGTATGATGAACATGTGTCACTATTAAACCTTGTACCCACCGATAATCTCATAGGATGACCAATGATGCGTTTCACTGCACGAGGATTACTGAATTTGTGAACTCAACTGAGAAGGCACGGGGCAGAGCCTTCAATATAATTATGTAATTTATTTGCCAATAAAATTATTTGTAATTTCGTGATAAGTTATTAGTTTTAAATGTTTGCTCATATTTTACAACACGCACGTAAAATTTCAACTTAAGTACAAACATTGTTGTATATGTATAGAACATATGTAATACTATGTATAAGCAAGTTTAATATGTTTAATGGAAATATGATAATTTCGTTCGTTGCATAAATAAATTAAAATTATTTTTAGTGTTTATTTGTATTTTAACCTCATAGTCTGGACGTTACAGAGGACTTCCCCTCAGATATCTGAAAAAATTATTCATATCTTTGTATGTCCTCACAATTTTTGATAAATAATTTGACATTTAGACTCTAAAATGTGCTAGAACCTTTAATTTTATCAATCAACAACATTAAGATCATTGTGGATGCATACCTCTTCATGTGGATTACCTGAGTGGAAGCGAAGCCTAACTTTCCGCACGATGTCTCGGGAACAAATTAAAATACACACTCGAAATTTGGTATATTTTATCATACCAAGGAATAATGGTACCATTACTCTTCTAGATGTATGTCTGTTCCATGGTGTGTGTCACTTTATGGGGTTTGGCGTTCTCTAGCGAAGCCTGACAATGAGCAGTTTTGCATGATAATTCGTTTATACACAGACAATATTGACTTTAATTATGGTTCATGACCCCCTATGGGATTTAGCTTAGTATCATTCAAACCCTTAGTGAGTAATGAAGTTTCTGTCATATCTGTATGGAGGCTGGGAAAATGAACTTTCCCTCCGTTTGCCTGTCTGTCGGATATCTCAAACATGAAACACATAATATGCTTTAAATGTCTGTATTTTCGCCAGAGCCTCTCACTCCTATGTAGAGTTGTTCTTCCTCGTAAATGAAGGTGCATGATTATATTGGATAACAGGATTGATTTAAAATATCGTTATATCATACACTTCCAGGGTTTTTTTTTTTGTTTTTTTGTCTTTTGTATGTCATTCATAAAACGTTTCAGCATTAATGAGTTAATACAATTATTATTTAATCTCTCAAAGTAATGTGTATGGTACATAGGAGTATAAAAAAGGCCGTCGTTCTAGCTTAAAATATCAAATCTAACGTAGTTAAACTTCCAAACACAAATGCTTCAATAAGATTTTAATTATGTATATTATTAGCTATATACAAAATGGTTATTTAAAATAACTTTGTAGTTATTACATATTAAAATCATAAAATAATTAAGCATTATGTAGTTTATTTGTATTTGGAGGCCGTATTCCCCCTCCAGCGTCAGACATGTGTATGTATATATTAACTTTCAGTACTTTTAATGCGCATTAGTCACACCTCGTAGATCAGACGATTGAATATTGAAGAGTCGATAACTCTGCTTCTGTCCGAAACTAAAATTTTTTGCGTGATGACAAGAATTTTTGTGTAGACAATGTAAAGAAACTTCCAGTTACATAGATTATAAGGTTACTCTCATAAAGAAGTGTGCTTCACTATTTAAAATAATTGTATTTATTTATTGTTTAAGAACCGCCTTGTAATAGTTATATAATACACTTTTAGATTCTTTCCATGCAATAGCTTTAAAAGTATCGGATAGTTGGATACTTGGTATCTTTTGTATCTTTCCTTTAGCTTTACAAATCAAAATAGCATTAACTGCATAAGTATTAGTAAGAATATATTCAAATTCAGTAACGTGCCAATAACTAAACGATATGAAAATGTCTGCCGGTTCACTCTTTTCGTTGTATAAATTGAATATTTTGACACAGATAAGAACTACGAAAAATATGTATTACCATTATTCGTCCCTAATAAAATTTTTTCTCGTAGGTAATGCATGACGTACCGGAATTAAATCGGTAGACGTGTGTTACGTGACCGGAGTAAATAAAGGTCATACTTGACGCTCATATATGACTGAGTCCAATTATGGTTCACACAAAAACGCGCGCTCACTAGGGCTAGGCTAGAGGGCTTTTGATGTGGTTTTGTTTTTACTGCACTGAGGACTATATCGATGAGAAAATTGTATTAAATTATATCCTATCCCTGATGAAAAAGTAGACACAGATTGTTTTTACTTTTAACAAGTCATTAGTGGTCAATGGTCGATCTAGTGTTTCTCTTCTTCCTTTTAATGCATGACAAACTGTTGTATTTGTCTATCTTACAACATATATATATTTTTGTTAAGTATTTTTGTTGTATTAATATCCTCAAAGTTTCTTACATTTTACAATAATATGTCAGTAGAACATCTTCTATAAATCTATTTCTGTCTAAATTAGTTGTATATTTTATATTCGATTGACATCATTGTGTTTGTTTTGATCTTTATAAATGTTTCTGATATTGATGAAAAATCTATTAATAATAAGACAACGTAAGCAATGCAGGCTATTAAAATTGTTTATACGAGTATTATCGTTTTTAGATACTTCGTTATAGTTTATTAAATGTGAGTCACCCAACAGTTTGTCATTCCTATTATACAAACGTGTATCCAAGAATAGAGCTATGGTCGAAAATCCACAGTATCTAATCATTTATGGTAATATTAAAATGTATAGAAAAACTTTAAGTCATGGTTTAATATATCTAATTAAACAAGGCAGTACTATTCCACACCACATTTTGCATAACAGGATTGGTTAAGGTTGCATGCAAAATCCAATATTGCATGTTTTATATAGTTCCTGCGGACATATAGAGAGGCATACATACAACCATATAGAGAATACATGTTTACATCTCCCTGGGAAAAGAAAAAAGAAACTGTGTCAACCTACTGAGTAATAGGCATCAATAAATTTCAGCAAAACTCCGTTGTTGGACATGCACCATCGTAGAAGGCATTCTTATCTATAAAGAAATAACATTTTTTGAAAACTTTTAATATTATAAATAAAATATTTCTTGGAATATTTTGCCACATGATACATTCACTTTTTTTACATGATCAATGATTAGCAGCACTCTTCCAATAAATCTTCGTAAGTCTTCCAATAAATCTCTCTACATTCAGTAAGTTAGCGAGGGTACTGCAACGTAAGAATGCGCCAAAGTCTAATATGGTCCCCGAATTCTAACAATGACTCCAGTCTAAAGTATATTTATTCTAATCTATAAATAAAAGTATGACTTGTTAATATTTCATATGATTGTAAACGGTTGGTTTACACATTTATTTTATCAGCCATTTACTCATTTCCTCATGGTAACCCATACGACTAATGTCAAAATATTTGCTGAAGCTCAACTAAATCCTATAGAACACCATCATTATTATCAGTATTCCTCATATATAAATTAAACTTCGTGCAAAATTCCTTGTATATAAGTCAGTTTGTTATCGAGATATCGTGTGGATGGATATAAAAGAAATAGTGTAATTATTCCAGCACCAAGATTGATATATTTCGTAAAGATCAGCTAACAAACATTTCGTCTACATTTGTGTATCAAAATTTTCCTTTGCTTGGTAACACACACAAAATGTGAAGGAGTTACTTAAACCGTCTACTCAACTGACCGTACTGTGGTAGTGCTGTTGTTATTCATAGTTCTGCATAGTCACTCACTACCTATTAGGGTAAAATAAAGGTGTAAGAGTTCCAAGTTATTTCTTATAACCGTATAATGAAAAACAATTGTATTAAGTTTTATATTAATTTATATTATTTATAAAACAATTCTGTATATATTAATATGCGTAAAGAAAATTCGAGTTTTGGATGTATGGTTGAATGTGTGTCCAGAAACTGAGAACGAATTTGCATTATATAATCACACTTCCTATTTTTATTGCAAGAGATAATATAAATATATCATTAGCCGCTATATTTTTAGTAAAGGGCGAGTTGGACATATCAAAAGTGCAAAAAATAGCCAATATATGTTGTCGTAGCTCATATTTTACATAATTAAATCAACCTTTTGACACATAACAGAAGATATATCAGCGTCAGATTACGATACAAAGAGTCTTAAAGTCACCGCCGTTTCTCTCTATATTAGTGAACTAATTCAACTTTGAACGGTAAATATTTTATTTTTGTATATTATGCTTGGCAATAGCCTCATTATCAATGTATTATAAACGCTGACAAATAAAAATCGGTTGATAATTTCAACTCTATTTTCCTCTCATTTCAACCTTCTCCAAAACATTTTGGTTGACTTTAAAATTATTTTATTATAATAAGTAACTGAATACATTGCGGGAAACTAGGGTTTATGCTCAGACAATACAAGTTATCCCTCGGTTTCCAGATTAAGACGTACTATTGTAGTCACACTGTTTTAACGGGGCTAGTTACTCAAGTTTTGACCTTACTTGCTTAGGAATGTCTACTGGTGTGGGGCAACTTGCCAGGTAAATATTTGGTGATTTGCAGAGGTGAGTGGGAAGGACTCACTTAAGAAATAAA
>NW_025778332.1:0-78060 GCF_021130785.1 Homalodisca vitripennis
CTCTGAGCGGTGCATTCATACAAGATAAACAGTTAAACCCCTGTAAACATTGGGGCTGTAGAGTGGGATTTATCAGCAAACTTGTAACTTTGGCAAACACTCGATTTATCACCTGTTACACGTAAGAGAGCACGTCTCTGAGCGGTGCATTCATACAAGATATACAGTTAAACCCCTGTGAACATTGGGGACTGTAGAGTGGGATTTATCAACAAACTTGTCACTTTTGGCAAACACTCGATTTATCACCTGTTACACGTAAGAGAGCACGTCTTCTGAGCGGTGCATTCATACAAGATATACAGTTAAACCCCTGTGAACATTGGGGATATGGAGTGGGATTTATCAACAAACTTGTCACTTTGGCAAACACTCGATTTATCACCTGTTACACGTAAGAGAGCACGTCTCTGAGTGGTGCATTCATACAAGATAAACAGTTAAAACCCTGTGGACATTGAGGTTATAGAGTGGGATTTATCAACAAACTTGTCACTTTGGCAAACACTCGATTTATCACCTGTTACACGTAAGAGAGCACGTCTCTGAGTAGAGCATTCATACAAGATAAACAGTTAAACCCCTGTGAACATTGAGGTTATAGAGTGGGATTTATCAACAAACTTGTCACTTTGGCAAAACACTCGATTTATCACCTGTTACATGTAAGAGAGCACGTCTCTGAGTGGTGCATTCATACAAGATAAACAGTTAAACCCCTGTGAAACATTGAGGTTATAGAGTGGGATTTATCAACAAACTTGTCACTTTGGCAAACACTCGATTTATCACCTGTTACACGTAAGAGAGCACGTCTCTGAGTGGGGCATTCGTACAAGATAAACAGTTAAACCCCTGTGAACATTGAGGTTATAGAGTGGGATTTATCAACAAACTTGTCACTTTGACAAACACTCGATTTATCACCTGTTACACGTAAGAGAGCACGTCACTGAGCAGTGCATTCGTACAAGATAAACAGTTAAAACCCTGTGAACATTGAGGTTATAGAGTGGGATTTATCAACAAACTTGTCACTTTGGCAAACACTCGATTTATCACCTGTTACATGTAAGAGAGCACGTCTCTGAGTGGTGCATTCATACAAGATAAACAGTTAAACCCCTGTGAACATTGAGGTTATAGAGTGGGATTTATCAACAAACTTGTCACTTTGGCAAACACTCGATTTTATCACCTGTTACACGTAAGAGAGCACGTCTCTGAGTGGGGCATTCGTACAAGATAAACAGTTAAACCCCTGTGAACATTGAGGTTATAGAGTGGGATTTATCAACAAACTTGTCACTTTGGCAAACACTCGATTTATCACCTGTTACACGTAAGAGAGCACGTCTCTGAGCGGTGCATTCATACAAGATATACAGTTAAACCCCTGTGAACATTGGGGCTATGGAGTGGGATTTATCAACAAACTTGTCACTTTGGCAAACACTCGATTTATCACCTGTTACACGTAAGAGAGCACGTCTCTGAGCAGTGCATTCATACAAGATATACAGTTAAACCCCTGTGAACATTGGGGCTATCGAGTGGGATTTATCAACAAACTTGTCACTTTGGCAAACACTCGATTTATCAACTGTTACACGTAAGAGAGCACGTCTCTGAGCGGTGCATTCATACAAGATATACAGTTAAAACCCCTGTGAACATTGGGGCTATGGAGTGGGATTTATCAACAAACTTGTCACTTTGGCAAAACACTCGCTTTATCACCCGTTACACGTAAGAGAGCACGTCTCTCTGTATACACTACAGGTTTTACTGTAAGCCTTGTTTACTCAACGCCGGCTAAGAGTATCATGCCGAGAGTGACGTAGACATATTTGTAAAACGTTAATGGGAACATTATTATCCTGACTTAAAGCTAGCACAAAGCATTTCCGGCAAAATTACTCTGATTGCAAACCCATACTGAAGAAGTAGGGCTGTTAGAAAAATCTATGACTTCCTGAGAGTAATTGTTTACACATACAGAAGAAAAAGCAGTTGCTTTTGTAGCAGATGGTAGACTACGAAATACCACATTAAGGCTGGTGAGGCATGTCTAGGATAAGAATACTAATGTATTCCTACGATTGTCGTTGGCTGGGAAGAATAATACAGATTTTAGGAAGACAGTGAAATGTTACATCAAATGCTGCATTGAGGTGGACAGGTGTTAAGTATTCTTAGGGCAGTAATACTGATGTATTCCTAAGCTAAAACTGAGCTTGAAATATTTAGGGTGTCCAAAAACTCTCTGAACAAAGGTATAGCATGTTATTGCTCAGGTCAAGACGAACATATTCATTATATGAACACGGGTGTCCGATGTTTATTTATTAGTAATCAATATTTATAACTCTCTGGACTGACATAAAAAGTGTGTGTTTTTGTTGTTGAACATAACTTTGAACACGAATTATATTCAACGGAATATGTGGTTCTTATATGCAGAAGCTATTAAAGTATTTATTTTAATACATAACACAATATCGTGAAAATGTCATTAACTTCGTAGATCTTTCATATACACATATACTTTCAAGATTCTAGAAGAATATTATGTAATAAATAATAAAAGTGTATCACATTTCACTGTTGTACTTACTAATAAAACACTCATAAAAATAATTAAATTAAAATGTGTTACTTAATTATACAAGTGTGATTTTTGTAATACAAACCCCTTTTCTATTAACTATTAAAATACTGTAAGTATTGTGCTATTTGTGATTAGTATATGATAGGAAAACCGTTAGATTTCTTTCTGTGATGATATTAATTTATTACTATTGGCCAGAAGAAATTCACTAGGCTATATTGCAATGTCATTACTTTGTATATATATATAGCATTTTAAAATACGATTCCTTATTTATTATATTTTATATTAAAAAAAGCCAATACATGACAATTGTTCAATTTGATATTTTGATCTTTGATCCAATTGATCTTTTGGATAGCTCATGCCCTCATTTGGGTATCGAACTGAAATTATTGATTTTCACATAAAAGAAGGTGAACAATGCTTTTAAAATCACACATAAAAGATAGCTTATGGAATATTTAAAAACAAGTACAGCCGTGGAGTTTTTGCTGCGTCATGAGTGTACACGTACAGGCTAAATAGGTTCAGCCAATCAATGTTTAGCCAACGCGTCCTGATTAAAAGACTGTGCGATCAAAGAGCTTACTAACGATACCACTCAGAGGGATTATGCAAGTGAAGCCACAAAAACCAGCTGCAATTGCATAAAGTACATAAATATTTCTGCTCTTATCTCAATTCTTGTTCCTTTGATTAGATTAAAATTGAAAATGGGATTATGCAAGTAAAAGAAAATCGTAAATATATCTGCTCCTATCTCAATTCTTGTTCATTTGATTAGATTAAAAGTGAAAATGGGCTTATGAAAGTGAAAGAAAATCGTAAATATATCTGCTCCTATCTCAATTCTTGTTCATTTGATTAGATTAAAAGGAAAAATGGGATTATGAAAGTGAAGAAAAGTAGTAAATTATATCTGCTCCTATCTCAATTCTTGTTCCTTTGATTAGATTAAAATTGAAAATGGGATTATGCAAGTAAAAGAAAATTGTAAATATATCTGCTCCTATCTCAATTCTTGTTCGTTTGATTAGATTAAAAGTGAAAATGGGCTTAAGAAAGTGAAAGAAAGTAGTAAATATATCTGCTCCTATCTCAATTCTTGTTCCTTTGATTACATTAAAAAGAAAAATGGGATCATGCAAGTGAAGGAAAGTAGTAAATACCGTATATATTTTGAAAAAAATATTAAATAAAGAATACTAATAAAAATTAGAACTGTGTCATATAAATTTTACATGTGTTTAAGTAGTCAACATGTGTATTTTTATTTGTTTATTATTTATTTAGAGGTTAATGCACACTGATGATGTTTGAATACCGAAACACGTGTATGGCAATAAAATAATTAAAAAAAGGTTTTACTTGACTATTCATTATACTTAATATAAAGATGTTGAGTAATAACAGTAAGATAATATGTTTTGCATTTGTAAACTGATAATACAAATTGAAAGAGAAGAAAGTTATTTATGTGATATATATATATATATATATATATATATATATGTGTGTGTGTGTGTGTATGGTTGTCATTTATGACGTACACAATAAAGTAAAAAGTATGAAATCTAAAAGTATAGTAATTTACTAATATGAATTGAATAAACAAAAAGCATAACAGCTATTTTGGCCCCAAATGGTTAAGAAAAACTCGTAATACAGTGTTGCTGAAAACTCATTTTGCGTTAAGCTCTGAATATAAAGCTGATTATAGAGTTATTAAAACTTTACAGAATCTTATTTTATCACTCTTCTTGTTTCCTTAATTACATTAAAATCAACTTCACAGTGTGTATGCATAACATTACTACATATTTTATAAACGTGCTTTATGCTTATACGTCAAGATTTCCTTTTTACTCGTAAGATTTTACTCGGAACTGGGATTGATGACATTGTCCTGCCTTTACGTTTTTGAGGTGATCGTGTACTGCAGATCGAGATGTGCCTTGATAAGTGGCAGGGACGTTCACCAATATGAAACTAGAGGCAGGGACAACTTGCGAACTCATGAACGCAGACTGACATTATCGCAACACCTCCCTCAGCAGGTGGGTGTCAGACTAATCAACAAGCTCCCTGAGGATATAAAAAACTCCAACAACCTCAATCAATTCAAAACTCGTCTCAGACGCCTGTTGGTGTCTAAAGCGTTTTACTCGATTGATGAATTCATGACGAGCCGTTGGGATGATTGAAAATCATGGATCCGAAGTCTGTTGTGATTGTGTCGTGAGAATGCTGAGATGTAAGTATGACTGTGAGTGAATGTGTAGTTAGGATATATTTTATGATGCATTTGACTATTGCAATACAATGTTATATATTGTCAAACACGCAATAAAGAGATTATTATTATTAATATATATATATATATATATATATATATATTAGTATATATATATATATATATATATATATACATTAAATTGTATAAATGGCAATTGCCTTATTTAATTTCAATAAACATTGAATCGCAAAAAGTACTTGCTCCGCCGGGAGTCGAACCCGGATCTCTCACTTGCCGGGTGAATGTGCTACCATTACACCACAGAGCGCTTACTTTTCCGATTCAATTATTGTTTATTTGGCCATATCTGTCACATATGCGTTTAAATAAGCAAACTAACATATGATCGGAAGAACAAATACCTGTCAAACGACTTTTATTTACATTAAATTGTATAATTGGCAATAGCCCTATTTTAATTTCAATAAACATTGAATCACAAAAAGTACTTGCTCCGCCGGGAGTCCTGCTTCTTAGACGTTTCCATGACCACAGATACATATATACAAGGAACAAGACTGATTAAAATAGCTCCCTCTATAAAACGTATTATTTTACGGTTAGAATTTTTCACCATTTTACAGTTCACTAAAAAACACAATGTATTAATTATACAATTCTAAAACAAAATAATATTGAAAAACGGCAGATAATCGCATTAGTTTTTATCTACAGTTTTAATTTGTGACAGCTACACAGCAGAACAAATAGGAACATTACAGCCCACTACAGAAAACATATTGTAATAGATAATGAATAGCTAATATAACAAGTGTAAAATCCCTGAGAACTTTGTAGTACCTATTTAGAACACAAGACTATACTTGCAACGTTTCACTAAGGTATAAATATAATATATAATTTTTTCAGTAAGTATTTTTTTATCAAACTAATAAATGGCTTTCAAAAGAATCATATACATAGTAAAAAAACTCATTTTATTGGTGTTGTTACCATAATAATTAAAGAACTATATTAATTACAATGTATGACATAAATGCACAATATACATTACACGAAAAATTATTTTTTAAATGTTCTATTCATCATTTCATCATTTAATTAATTCTCAAAGAACACACTAAGAGAGGTTAACAGCACAAAACAAAATGCAGCACGTGTTCAAACAATAGTTATTGTTTACAGTTTGAAAATTACTATGATATTAAGTATCTGTTCCTAGAAAAATAAGATGGAAATATCATTTTATCTCAGAAACCACAGATAATCTCGCAGATATCTGAATGTTCTAGTGCGGAGTTCAATGGAACTAATCAAGGCCACAATCTTCCTTACCAGGCGAAGCGAAAGTTTGAGAAAGATAAGAAGAATTTCTGAGAACTCGCTTTGATGATGGTTAAAACTGGCATGACATGAGACAATATTGAAGTAATCAATTATCTCTGCCAGAGAACGGCTGGGAGTTTTGATCCATGGCAGTGATTAATAGCTACGACACGAGAGCTGAGAAAGTTGACCTAATTACTCGCTGGATGGTTCATCGGTAATTTATTACCAGCTTCATGGCTGATCACAGTTTTGTAATGTAACCCGTGCTCAAATTCCTCACTAAACTTTAGTCTTATAAAGTGCAACTGATAGATTAATATGAATAGTTAATGATTGATTAATTCATAATAATACAATAGATCTGTAGTAAAACATGTATTTGAAGGATCCCTGTAAAGAGTTTTAACTTTAACCAAACATAAAAAACATACAATATCTTTTCTGTACTCTATACCGAGTATAAAATATACATAAGTGGGATTCCCTAATGTATACTGCGTATTTTGATATTAGGTACAAATAGACAAAGAAGACAAAATGTAAATTTAACGCCTAAAGTATTGTGTGAAAATGAGTGATGTATTGCGTAAACAGCCCAAAGTGAGGTTAATGATGAGAAATCTGTTTATATCTTTTGTTCTTATCAATGGGTGATTTGTCGATTGCTCATATTTCAAGAAATACGCTCTGCAGAAACCCAATTTTTCATCTCAGCCAGGTGTACCCTATACCGCACAAGGTTGCAACCACGACACTTTTCTGCACATTTTATAGACTTCTGATACTCTTGCTTTGATCGAGTCTTATATCAGGAGTACAACTGACAACTGATAACTCTTGGAAACACAAGTATATCAGAATTAACATTTCAATATATAAAGCTAATAATTTTATGTATGCCTATTTGGAAGTAGTGTACATACGTTTCAGGTCATAATGGTACGTAATACTATCTTGTGTCAAAGAATTCTGTTGGCATTCATATGCTATTAACTATACCTTCCAAACAAGTTATCAATCCTAAAGCACTTAGATGATCACAAGGATTTCAATTATGATAATTTAAATGTTTAAGTTATTTATTAATTATATCTTAAGTACAGTAATCATACAATAATGGAATAAATATTAGGTCTGAATTTGGTTTTCTTCAGCTAATTATAAAAAAAGCCCATGAAATACTCAATAATTTTATATTGGAACCTTTCATAAAGGTTATGAAGATCTTTCTAAAACTAATTTCGCTTCAGACTCTAACGATCTTACTGTGCAATATCCACAGTTTCCATTCTACATAAATAAGCTTACCTCATGAAAATGGTTTTACGGTGGTATACTTCCAGTTACATGGCGTATGTTATTATATGCACCTATTTGTTTATTGGAAGGATATTAATTCTTATTTAAATTAGTTTTTAACCTTCCATTACATATCTACACGTAACTGATGTCCTATAAGTGTGTCTTTCACAACCATTAACTGGAAAATTCTACCAAAACTAAAGGTATCAGGGATATTATAAAATTATTTGCCAAAATATATCACTATTTTTCGGTGCCATCTTGGTACACATAAGTAATAAAATGCAACAAAATTTTAGTCTGTGTTTAGCCGGTTCGATGTCCTTGATAAAAAGAGTGCGCCTAGAACGAAGCTCGAAGAACACACAACTTTGATGTTATAAAAAACATTATAAAATTTACCAAAAAAGGCAAATATAAATAAGATTTAATTAATATATACTATTAGTTCCTAAGAATCTTAACTAGTAACTGGAAACTTTAAGTAGTTTTAAATGTTACTTAAGTTTTTTCTTTAGCTAAGGCTGTCATTAGGAAACATAAACCTGAACATCAAACTGCCCTAAGTAGTAAAGATCCCACAGACAATTACGATATCCGAGAAGTCCACTAGTTTAAACATGCCAGCTGGGAGCTGTGTTATCAGCAAGACAGGAACTGATAAGCTTCCCTCAGGACAATAAGTGAAAGCAAACACTGGAGTCCAGTTTCTGTACATAACTAACGTCAAAAACACCTGCCCGAAATCTCTTGGGCCCACATTTCACTGCTATAGAAAACTTTGCTCCAAAGTACCTTTACTCCCCTTAACATTAACAGTGAATTTTACAATTTTTCTAAATTAATACTATATTAAAGTTTTTTTACTCTAATTATTTTTCAATACCTAAAATTTATGCGATTTGAATGTAAAAATAATTACATCGAATCTGACAACTTTACTTTTGTAATAGACTATTACTTTTTTTGTGTCACTGAACTTTAGAGTACAGTGAATTAACTTTTAATAACTAATAATATACACATTAAATATTTCGTATATGAAAACGAAGATGTATGACATACGCTAATGCAATAAGTTCAGGGAAATCTCGAATTAAGGTACTCGTTTTACGAGTACAAGTAATTTTTAAGGTTTTTTATTTTATCTGCTGAGTGATGTCTTGTAACATATCCTTTTTTATATCTGAATTATGTTTCATGTAACTAACGTCAGCCCTGAGTTGTTGCAATATTATGGATGGGTCAAATGAGCACCTAATTAATATAGTTCTTTGTAAGGTTTTTACCTGATTGAAATTATGACAGGTTTTGCTTTTTTACCATACTAATGGTTGTGTGATGTGGATGAATATAATAACACGCATATATAATTGATTTATAATATTACATTTTCTATATTTAATTGAATTCTTTTGAATTTATCTTTAGCTTAAAGTAATCTTAATCTTAAAACGATTACAATATTATATGTTACAATATACGCATTTTTAATGTGCATGCACATATTTTACACATCCACAATTTTTTATGCAATTATGTCCTTATAGTTTTCACTTCCTCTGTGATATAATACTCAAACTTTTCGAAGGCTTTTCAGCAGATAGAACGTGAAGAACAACACTTAAATCTAACTTAATATTTTAGTTTATAATATGTTAAATGCAAAAATCTACTGGATTATTAATTTATAGCAGTTCAGCTCTACCTACGCCAATCACAAACGTGAGAGCCAGCGCTGGACTACGCTAGTGTACCGTACAGGCCTGTAATATGTTAATTACGGACTCCATCTGACAAGTGGAATATGTGAGCTAAACTTTACCTCAGCCCATTACAGCATGATGGATGGCGGTGTTGGTATAGTGTAGAACCACCAACTCCGTACAAGCTTCACATCGTTTGTCTTGTTTCTCTCGACTTCCGCTTGCATATGTCATTACTTTCTCTATGCACTACGTCAAGACAAGTTAAAATGTATTATTTTTTATATCGGAAAAAACAACAAAAAACTAATACATATTTTTCTATATTGATTTCCATTTACTGATTTAAATATTTAATATAATAATTTTATAAAGTTATATGGTGGCATTTTACTAAATTTCTTTAAAGTCTCTATAAATCTCATTTTAACTATATTTAGTTATAGAAATGTATATTAATAACTTATGTCATATTTTATATCTTTAAAACGTTTTGACACGTACATAACATTTTGTACCTTTATCATGAAGTATTTTCTTAACTTAATCAAAAATGTTTAGGCTATAAAAAGATGCTACTTTAAATCAGTTCAAAACAATTCCAGTGCTTTCATAGCGAGTAATGTACCTTTGTTATTATCTGTTATGCCAGTAAAGAAACGTTCTCTCCCTCTGACATAACGGGAACCAACCCGAAGTTCTTATACTAATACACAATGCTTTTTCTGGACTTGGGCTAAGATGGTTTGATACCGAAATCGCTTAAAACTACAAAAATGGACTACATTATCAGTTTATGAAACATATTTCCGTTAATTTAAATAAATTAAAATTAAGCTGTAAGTTTTATAAAATAATAACTTTGTGAGCTCCGTGTAAAATATCTAGGGCACATGTTCGTAAAATCAGCTGTCAGGATGAAATACCTTGTATCTATTTCTAGAGTTCCACAAATTATTGTATACAAAAATATTACTTAAATCACTTTCTGCCAGCAATTATCTCCATACTTTGCAACAGTAGTTGAGATATATTCGCTAAATAGCAGCTGAGATAAAATTACTCTTATAGGTCTAATACTAATTATAAACCAAATTGTTACTTATGTACTACTCAGGGTCTGACTGATTGTTACAAAAGTACGAGTAACATGTTTCTGATGGTACATCCAACGATTGCATTGAAGTTTCAGTTGTTAAATTTGGCTGAGATAAAAATGGGCAATCTATCTGACATTTCAATCTAATGCAAAGCAGAACTGATACGACCACTACTATGTACAAATTCGGTACTGGCCATTCCCTCACAATGGGACTGGAATTGAATTACAACGGAAATGCAACTTCCACTTACGGTACCATTTTTGGTGTCGAGACAGTTCATTTCAGAGAAAGTTCCTACTACTTTCGTTTTATGAGCTATAATATAAAGCTTTGTATTTTCATGATAATTTGAAGGGTTTCTAAAACCTTTAATAGGAACAATATGTTATGAGAAATATCTCAACATTGTTTTGTAGTTATTATTTGTTATACTACCTCAATTTTTTGCTATTTAATGCAGTAACCAAAATAATATTATATTGTACACACGTGTATAGCATTTAACTGTGTACTTTAATTATATATATTTAAAAGTCATATAGAAACCATTTTTATTTGTATTTTTATCTGCGCTTTACGTCTATGTTACATGAACATGCTTACATGGAATGAAACAATGAACATGCTTAGGTCTCTATTAGCTTGTTCTTTGTCCACAGAATACATTTTTGGCGTTTCTTTTCTTGTATAATGAACTATGGGGTAATCAATTAAACTACTTTTAGAATTTTATGTCAAACAGACAACTGCTTGAATCTGCAATACAACCTCTTGGAAGGATAAATTTGGAAATTTGAAACATTTGTAGTTTTAGATCCATATCTCATATTCATACTATAGCATTAACAACTTCTAGTTCATAGTTCTCTATCTTAACATTAAAATAGTTTAAACCACTAATTAGCTGTTTTTTATCGTTCCTAGTTTTAATTATATTGTTGGGATCCTTTTTAACAATAGTAACAATCTTAAAAAACTCAATACATCTCATTCTGCTTGTTTTTCTTTTTTCTTTTTTGCACAGAACTATTCCTTATGCGATAGTCGACATGTATATTGTTTAAGACAATTTGGTGTAATAAGCTAAGAACATTTCTATAGTTGTTGACAATTTATCACGTAATGTGGAAGTAGAAAGTACAAGAATTGTTAAATAATTTAAAACATGCCTTGATATAGCATCAAATATGAACATAAATCATATTTGTTTGTTTGAGAGTAAATAGTATTATTGAATTAAGACAAAAGCACAATTACTTGAAATTTTTAAAAAAAGCAGAATATGGATTTAAGACTGTATACAACTTAGCACCAAAATTATTTAATTGAAAATATTCAATGCATTTTACAAATTCATATATGTTCATAAAACTACAGTGTATGAATATACACATCACAATTGTTAACGGTTTTTGTATTATAGTGTAATAAATATATAGGTACTATTATGATTGTTTTTCTTATATATTTTAAGATATAATAAGTAATTATCTTGTTTCGATAATATGTTTATCTTGTCAACGAATCATAAATTTAAGTAGTATAACGGAAGGGTAATATGAAAACTTGCAAAACATTCAGCATGGAGACTGTTATATGATGCACAGCGCCGTCCTTTCGGAGGTAAGTGAAGTAAACAAGACTATACTGTTGCTATCCATTAGCTCTTCACTGCTGTAGTCTTGAGCCACTCTGGCTCTTCAGACTGTAATATGATGCACAGTGCCGTCCTTTCAGAGATAAGTGAAGTAAACAAGACTATACTGTTGCTATTTATTAGCTCTTCACTGCTGTAGTCTTGAGCCACTCTGGCTCTTCAGACTGTAATATGATGCACAGTGCCGTCCTTTCAGAGATAAGTGAAGTAAACAAGACTATACTGTTGCTATTTATTAGCTCTTCACTGCTGTAGTCTTGAGCCACTCTGGCTCTTCAGACTGTAATATGATGCACAGTGCCGTCCTTTCAGAGATAAGTGAAGTAAACAAGACTATACTGTTGCTATCCATTAGCTCTCCACCGCGGTAGTCTTGAGCCACTCTTGCTATTCAGACTGTAATATTATGCACAGTCCCATCCTTTCAGAGATAAGTGAAGTAAACGAGGCTATACTGTTGCTATCCATTAGCTCTCCACCGCGGTAGTCTTGAGCCACTCTTGCTATTCAGACTGTAATATTATGCACAGTCCCATCATTTCAGAGATAAGTGAAGTAAACGAGGCTATACTGTTGCTATCCATTAGCTCTCCACCGCGGTAGTCTTGAGCCACTCTTGCTATTCAGACTGTAATATTATGCACAGTCCCATCATTTCAGAGATAAGTGAAGTAAACAAGGCTATACTGTTGCTATCCATTAGCTCTCCACCGCGGTAGTCTTGAGCCACTCTTGCTATTCAGACTGTAATATTATGCACAGTCCCATCATTTCAGAGATAAGTGAAGTAAACAAGGCTATACTGTTGCTATCCATTAGCTCTTCACTGCTGTAGTCTTGAGCCACTCTGGCTCTTCAGACTGTAATATGATGCACAGTGCCGTCCTTTCAGAGATAAGTGAAGTAAACAAGACTATATTGTTGCTATCCATTAGCTCTCCACCGCGGTAGTCTTGAGCCACTCTGGCTCTTCAGACTGTAATATGATGCACAGTGCCGTCCTTTCAGAGATAAGTGAAGTAAACAAGACTATACTGTTGCTATTTATTAGCTCTTCACTGCTGTAGTCTTGAGCCACTCTGGCTCTTCAGACTGTAATATGATGCACAGTGCCGTCCTTTCAGAGATAAGTGAAGTAAACAAGACTATATTGTTGCTATCCATTAGCTCTCCACCGCGGTAGTCTTGCGCCACTCTTGCTATTCAGACTGTAATATGATGCACAGTGCCGTCCTTTCAGAGATAAGTGAAGTAAACAAGACTATACTGTTGCTATTTATTAGCTCTTCACTGCTGTAGTCTTGAGCCACTCTGGCTCTTCAGACTGTAATATGATGCACAGTGCCGTCCTTTCAGAGATAAGTGAAGTAAACAAGACTATATTGTTGCTATCCATTAGCTCTCCACCGCGGTAGTCTTGCGCCACTCTTGCTATTCAGACTGTAATATTATGCACAGTGCCGTCCTTTCAGAGATAAGTGAAGTAAACAAGACTATATTGTTGCTATCCATTAGCTCTCCACCGCGGTAGTCTTGCGCCACTCTTGCTATTCAGACTGTAATATTATGCACAGTCCCATCCTTTTCAGAGATAAGTGAAGTAAACGAGGCTATACTGTTGCTATCCATTAGCTCTCCACCGCGGTAGTCTTGCGCCACTCTTGCTATTCAGACTGTAATATTATGCACAGTCCCATCCTTTCAGAGATAAGTGAAGTAAACGAGGCTATACTGTTGCTATCCATTAGCTCTCCACCGCGGTAGTCTTGAGCCACTCTTGCTATTCAGACTGTAATATTATGCACAGTCCCATCATTTCAGAGATAAGTGAAGTAAACGAGGCTATACTGTTGCTATCCATTAGCTCTCCACCGCGGTAGTCTTGAGCCACTCTTGCTATTCAGACTGTAATATTATGCACAGTCCCATCCTTTCAGAGATAAGTGAAGTAAACGAGGCTATACTGTTGCTATCCATTAGCTCTCCACCGCGGTAGTCTTGAACCACTCTTGCTATTCAGACTGTAATATTATGCACAGTCCCATCATTTCAGAGATAAGTGAAGTAAACAAGGCTATACTGTTGCTATCCATTAGCTCTTCACTGCTGTAGTCTTGAGCCACTCTGGCTCTTTAGACTGTAATATGATGCACAGTGCCGTCCTTTTCCAGAGATAAGTGAAGTAAACAAGACTATACTGTTGCTATTTATTAGCTCTTCACTGCTGTAGTCTTGAGCCACTCTGGCTCTTCAGACTGTAATATGATGCACAGTGCCGTCCTTTCAGAGATAAGTGAAGTAAACAAGACTATATTGTTGCTATCCATTAGCTTTCCACCGCGGTAGTCTTGCGCCACTCTTGCTATTCAGACTGTAATATTATGCACAGTCCCATCATTTCAGAGATAAGTGAAGTAAACAAGGCTATATTGTTGCTATCCATTAGCTCTCCACCGCGGTAGTCTTGAGCCACTCTTGCTATTCAGACTGTAATATTATGCACAGTCCCATCATTTCAGAGATAAGTGAAGTAAACGAGGCTATACTGTTGCTATCCATTAGCTCTCCACCGCGGTAGTCTTGAGCCACTCTTGCTATTCAGACTGTAATATTATGCACAGTCCCATCATTTCAGAGATAAGTGAAGTAAACAAGGCTATATTGTTGCTATCCATTAGCTCTCCACCGCGGTAGTCTTGCGCCACTCTTGCTATTCAGACTGTAATATTATGCACAGTCCCATCATTTCAGAGATAAGTGAAGTAAACGAGGCTATACAGTTGCTATCCATTAGCTCTTCACCGCGGTAGTCTTGCGCCACTCTTGCTATTCAGACTGTAATATTATGCACAGTCCCATCATTTCAGAGATAAGTGAAGTAAACAAGGCTATATTGTTGCTATCCATTAGCTCTCCACCGCGGTAGTCTTGCGCCACTCTTGCTATTCAGACTGTAATATTATGCACAGTCCCATCATTTCAGAGATAAGTGAAGTAAACAAGGCTATATTGTTGCTATCCATTAGCTCTCCACCGCGGTAGTCTTGCGCCACTCTTGCTATTCAGACTGTAATATTATGCACAGTCCCATCATTTCAGAGATAAGTGAAGTAAACGAGGCTATACTGTTGCTATCCATTAGCTCTCCACCGCGGTAGTCTTGAGCCACTCTTGCTATTCAGACTGTAATATTATGCACAGTCCCATCATTTCAGAGATAAGTGAAGTAAACGAGGCTATACTGTTGCTATCCATTAGCTCTCCACCGCGGTAGTCTTGCGCCACTCTTGCTATTCAGACTGTAATATTATGCACAGTCCCCATCATTTCAGAGATAAGTGAAGTAAACAAGGCTATATTGTTGCTATCCATTAGCTCTCCACCGCGGTAGTCTTGCGCCACTCTTGCTATTCAGACTGTAATATTATGCACAGTCCCATCATTTCAGAGATAAGTGAAGTAAACAAGGCTATATTGTTGCTATCCATTAGCTCTCCACCGCGGTAGTCTTGAGCCACTCTTGCTATTCAGACTGTAATATTATGCACAGTCCCATCATTTCAGAGATAAGTGAAGTAAACGAGGCTATACTGTTGCTATCCATTAGCTCTCCACCGCGGTAGTCTTGAGCCACTCTTGCTATTCAGACTGTAATATTATGCACAGTCCCATCATTTCAGAGATAAGTGAAGTAAACGAGGCTATACTGTTGCTATCCATTAGCTCTCCACCGCGGTAGTCTTGCGCCACTCTTGCTATTCAGACTGTAATATTATGCACAGTCCCATCATTTCAGAGATAAGTGAAGTAAACAAGGCTATATTGTTGCTATCCATTAGCTCTCCACCGCGGTAGTCTTGCGCCACTCTTGCTATTCAGACTGTAATATTATGCACAGTCCCATCATTTCAGAGATAAGTGAAGTAAACAAGGCTATATTGTTGCTATCCATTAGCTCTCCACCGCGGTAGTCTTGCGCCACTCTTGCTATTCAGACTGTAATATTATGCACAGTCCCATCATTTCAGAGATAAGTGAAGTAAACGAGGCTATACTGTTGCTATCCATTAGCTCTTCACCGCGGTAGTCTTGCGCCACTCTTGCTATTCAGACTGTAATATTATGCACAGTCCCATCATTTCAGAGATAAGTGAAGTAAACGAGGCTATACTGTTGCTATCCATTAGCTCTCCACCGCGGTAGTCTTGCGCCACTCTTGCTATTCAGACTGTAATATTATGCACAGTCCCATCATTTCAGAGATAAGTGAAGTAAACGAGGCTATACTGTTGCTTTTCATTAGCTCTCCACCGCGGTAGTCTTGCGCCACTCTTGCTATTCAGACTGTAATATTATGCACAGTGCCGTCCTTTCAGAGATAAGTGAAGTAAACAAGACTATATTGTTGCTATCCATTAGCTCTCCACCGCGGTAGTCTTGCGCCACTCTTGCTATTCAGACTGTAATATTATGCACAGTCCCATCATTTCAGAGATAAGTGAAGTAAACAAGGCTATATTGTTGCTATCCATTAGCTCTCCACCGCGGTAGTCTTGCGCCACTCTTGCTATTCAGACTGTAATATTATGCACAGTCCCATCATTTCAGAGATAGGTGAAGTAAACAAGGCTATATTGTTGCTATCCATTAGCTCTCCACCGCGGTAGTCTTGCGCCACTCTTGCTATTCAGACTGTAATATTATGCACAGTCCCATCCTTTCAGAGATAAGTGAAGTAAACAAGGCTATATTGTTGCTATCCATTAGCTCTCTACCGCGGTAGTCTTGAGCCACTCTTGCTATTCAGACTGTAATATTATGCACAGTCCCATCATTTCAGAGATAAGTGAAGTAAACGAGGCTATACTGTTGCTATCCATTAGCTCTCCACCGCGGTAGTCTTGCGCCACTCTTGCTATTCAGACTGTAATATTATGCACAGTCCCATCATTTCAGAGATAAGTGAAGTAAACGAGGCTATACTGTTGCTATCCATTAGCTCTCCACCGCGGTAGTCTTGCGCCACTCTTGCTATTCAGACTGTAATATTATGCACAGTCCCATCATTTCAGAGATAAGTGAAGTAAAACAAGGCTATATTGTTGCTATCCATTAGCTCTCCACCGCGGTAGTCTTGAGCCACTCTTGCTATTCAGACTGTAATATTATGCACAGTCCCATCCTTTCAGAGATAAGTGAAGTAAACAAGGCTATATTGTTGCTATCCATTAGCTCTCCACCGCGGTAGTCTTGCGCCACTCTTGCTATTCAGACTGTAATATTATGCACAGTCCCATCCTTTCAGAGATAAGTGAAGTAAAACAAGGCTATATTGTTGCTATCCATTAGCTCTTCACTGCGGTAGTCTTGAGCCACTCTTGCTATTCAGACTGTAATATTATGCACAGTCCCATCCTTTCAGAGATAAGTGAAGTAAACAAGGCTATATTGTTGCTATCCATTAGCTCTTCACCGCGGTAGTCTTGAGCCACTCTTGCTATTCAGACTGTAATATTATGCACAGTCCCATCATTTCAGAGATAAGTGAAGTAAACGAGGCTATACTGTTGCTATCTATTAGCTCTCCACCGCGGTAGTCTTGCGCCACTCTTGCTATTCAGACTGTAATATTATGCACAGTCCCATCATTTCAGAGATAAGTGAAGTAAACAAGGCTATATTGTTGCTATCCATTAGCTCTCCACCGCGGTAGTCTTGCGCCACACTTGCTATTCAGACTGTAATATTATGCACAGTCCCATCATTTCAGAGATAAGTGAAGTAAACAAGGCTATATTGTTGCTATCCATTAGCTCTCCACCGCGGTAGTCTTGAGCCACTCTTGCTATTCAGACTGTAATATTATGCACAGTCCCATCATTTCAGAGATAAGTGAAGTAAACGAGGCTATACTGTTGCTATCCATTAGCTCTCCACCGCGGTAGTCTTGCGCCACTCTTGCTATTCAGACTGTAATATTATGCACAGTCCCATCATTTCAGAGATAAGTGAAGTAAACGAGGCTATACTGTTGCTATCCATTAGCTCTCCACCGCGGTAGTCTTGCGCCACTCTTGCTATTCAGACTGTAATATTATGCACAGTCCCATCATTTCAGAGATAAGTGAAGTAAACAAGGCTATATTGTTGCTATCCATTAGCTCGCCACCGCGGTAGTCTTGCGCCACTCTTGCTATTCAGACTGTAATATTATGCACAGTCCCATCATTTCAGAGATAAGTGAAGTAAACGAGGCTATACTGTTGCTATCCATTAGCTCTCCACCGCGGTAGTCTTGCGCCACTCTTGCTATTCAGACTGTAATATTATGCACAGTCCCATCATTTCAGAGATAAGTGAAGTAAACGAGGCTATACTGTTGCTATCCATTAGCTCTCCACCGCGGTAGTCTTGCGCCACTCTTGCTATTCAGACTGTAATATTATGCACAGTGCCGTCCTTTCAGAGATAAGTGAAGTAAACAAGACTATATTGTTGCTATCCATTAGCTCTCCACCGCGGTAGTCTTGCGCCACTCTTGCTATTCAGACTGTAATATTATGCACAGTCCCATCATTTCAGAGATAAGTGAAGTAAACAAGGCTATATTGTTGCTATCCATTAGCTCTCCACCGCGGTAGTCTTGCGCCACTCTTGCTATTCAGACTGTAATATTATGCACAGTCCCATCCTTTCAGAGATAAGTGAAGTAAACAAGGCTATATTGTTGCTATCCATTAGCTCTCCACCGCGGTAGTCTTGAGCCACTCTTGCTATTCAGACTGTAATATTATGCACAGTCCCATCCTTTCAGAGATAAGTGAAGTAAACAAGGCTATATTGTTGCTATCCATTAGCTCTCCACCGCGGTAGTCTTGCGCCACTCTTGCTATTCAGACTGTAATATTATGCACAGTCCCATCATTTCAGAGATAAGTGAAGTAAACAAGGCTATATTGTTGCTATCCATTAGCTCTCCACCGCGGTAGTCTTGCGCCACTCTTGCTATTCAGACTGTAATATTATGCACAGTCCCATCCTTTCAGAGATAAGTGAAGTAAACAAGGCTATATTGTTGCTATCCATTAGCTCTCCACCGCGGTAGTCTTGAGCCACTCTTGCTATTCAGACTGTAATATTATGCACAGTCCCATCATTTCAGAGATAAGTGAAGTAAACGAGGCTATACTGTTGCTATCCTTTAGCTCTCCACCGCGGTAGTCTTGCGCCACTCTTGCTATTCAGACTGTAATATTATGCACAGTCCCATCATTTCAGAGATAAGTGAAGTAAACGAGGCTATACTGTTGCTATCCATTAGCTCTCCACCGCGGTAGTCTTGCGCCACTCTTGCTATTCAGACTGTAATATTATGCACAGTCCCATCATTTCAGAGATAAGTGAAGTAAACAAGGCTATATTGTTGCTATCCATTAGCTCTCCACCGCGGTAGTCTTGAGCCACTCTTGCTATTCAGACTGTAATATTATGCACAGTCCCATCCTTTCAGAGATAAGTGAAGTAAACAAGGCTATATTGTTGCTATCCATTAGCTCTCCACCGCGGTAGTCTTGCGCCACTCTTGCTATTCAGACTGTAATATTATGCACAGTCCCATCCTTTCAGAGATAAGTGAAGTAAACAAGGCTATATTGTTGCTATCCATTAGCTCTTCACTGCGGTAGTCTTGAGCCACTCTTGCTATTCAGACTGTAATATTATGCACAGTCCCATCCTTTCAGAGATAAGTGAAGTAAACAAGGCTATATTGTTGCTATCCATTAGCTCTTCACCGCGGTAGTCTTGAGCCACTCTTGCTATTCAGACTGTAATATTATGCACAGTCCCATCCTTTCAGAGGTAAGTGAAGTAAACAAGACTATATTGTTGCTATCCATTAGCTCTTCACAGTGGTAGTCTTGAGCCACTCTGGCTCTCCAGACTGTAAATCGATGCACAGTGCCGTCCTTTCAGAGGTAATTGAAGTAAACAAGACTATATTGTTGCTATCCATTAGCTCTTCACTGCGGTAGTCTTGAGCCACTCTGGCTCTTCAGATTGTAATATGATGCACAGTGCCGTCCTTTCAGAGGTGAGTGAAGTGAACAAGACTATATTGTTGCTATCCATTAGCTCTTCACTGGGGTAGTCTTGAGCCACTCTTTCTCTTCAGACTGTAATATGATGCACAGTGCCGTCCTTTCAGAGGTGAGTGAAGTGAACAAGACTATATTGTTGCTATCCATTAGCTCTTCACTGGGGTAGTCTTGAGCCACTCTGGCTCTCCAGACTGTAAATCGATGCACAGTGCCGTCCTTTCAGAGATAATTGAAGTAAACAAGACTATACTGTTTCTATCCATTAGCTCTTCACTGCGGTAGTCTTGAGCCACTCTGGCTCTTCAGACTGTAATATGATGCACAGTGCCGTCCTTTCAGAGGTGAGTGAAGTGAACAAGACTATATTGTTGCTATCCATTAGCTCTTCACTGCGGTAGTCTTGAGCCACTCTGGCTCTTCAGACTGTAATATGATGCACAGTGCCGTCCTTTCAGAGGTGAGTGAAGTGAACAAGACTATATTGTTGCTATCCATTAGCTGTTCCCTGCGGTAGTCTTGAGCCACTCTGGCTCTTCAGACTGTAATATGATGCACAGTGCCGTCCTTTCAGAGGTGAGTGAAGTGAACATGACTATATTGTTGCTATCCATTAGCTCTTCACTGGGGTAGTCTTGAGCCACTCTGGCTCTTCAGACTGTAATATGATGCACCGTGCCGTCCTTTCAGAGGTAAGTGAAGTAAACAAGACTATATTGTTTCTATCCATTAGCTCTTCACTGGGGTAGTCTTGAGCCACTCTGGCTCTTCAGACTGTAATATGATGCACAGTGCCGTCCTTTCAGAGGTGAGTGAAGTGAACAAGACTATATTGTTGCTATCCATTAGCTGTTCCCTGCGGTAGTCTTGAGCCACTCTGGCTCTTCAGACTGTAATATGATGCATTGTGCCGTCCTTTCAGAGGTGAGTGAAGTGAACAAGACTATATTGTTGCTATCCATTAGCTGTTCCCTGCGGTAGTCTTGAGCCACTCTGGCTCTCCAGACTGTAAATCAATGCACAGTGCCGTCCTTTCAGAGGTAATTGAAGTAAACAAGACTATATTGTTGCTATCCATTAGCTCTTCACTGCTGTAGTCTTCAGTCTATTTGGACTCTTCAACATTCAGGGTGTGTAGTCAAGTATAATCATTATGTACCATACTAATTTCGACGGTGCTTACGAAATACGGCCAAAATATTAACAGTTCCATTAACAACCACTAAAATGACCACAAACCGTGTAGTGACTTACTCTAAAACCGTATTTTTATGAAACGTTTCATTCATATGTTGCTAGTAGTGCGATTAAATTGGATATAAAAATTAAGTTAATACAGAGTGTCCAAAAAGCCATTTCGCACTATTAATTTATTATAGCTAATCTATTAATGTTCACAGGTCTATGAAACAATTATAAATTAAAATAGTTTTTATAAGGTTTTGCTTTAACCCACTGCTCTCATTTGTAGCTATCGTTTTACAAAAACAGCCTGACAACTTCTTAAAGAAAAATTCAGTGTATTTTGTGGCTAGCAAAGTTTCATACTGTGATTTCAGTGAGTCTTGTCGAGTAAAGATCCCTTTGTTAGACGCAGCATTTATTGACGAATGCACGTTCAATTTTAAGTCTGTGTTAATCTCAATATTGAGAGATTCTGTGGACAGACAGGCAATGAGAGAGAAACAAATTTACAGGCCGAAGACAAAGTCTGCCAAACTAGTAAGTGGTTGACTTCTATGTCGCAAATTCAAGGATAGACGTGATTGAGATAGAATTTAAGTTAAATGCAAAACTTCAAGTTTAGGAATGAAACTTTCTTGAGAAATCCTTCTTATATAGGTAAAGGCTCAGCTAAATTCCCCAAAAAGACAGTACCATATACTCGAGATATTTGCCTGAGTTATAGGCTTTGCTAACGCTCGGCCGAATCCCGTGAAGGGACATAATTCATGATACAGTTCGTTCTCGAGATATAATTCATGCGAGCAAACGGATAGGACAGAACTAACATGATTTAGTGATACGAAGATCATGAGCGAACCGGCTCACTGATCTAGGTCACGGAATGATCTGAGATCCATCAGATTACGCGATGAAATGAACCGGGTCATTTGGAGAGTAGACTCCTGACTGAACGAATCATCGCGTCGTGACCCGTGAGCTGAGAGTCGCCAGCCAGTTTAACACTCTTCGGTTCTTGTAATTCTTTATGATCCAAGTGATCTGCTAGACATAGAAGAAAACTGTTTAAAATCTGAATTTATTATGGACGACAGTTTCACCTTGTTGAAAATTAATTTACCATATTTTACTTACAAAGCATTTGAACCATTAAGTTTGATTTTTTTACAGATAATATCAACGATGTTTTTTATCAGTCACATTTCTAGGTACACAGGACGAAAAACAACGAAATTGATTTTTTACATCATATTTTTAATACTGATAAAATACTGATTTTCTAACTGATAAATTAACTAATAAAATAACTAATTGCGTATAAAGATAAAATTCGATGATCTGATCAAGCAGATGAAGTGAGTAACGTCAGTGATATGAACCGGTTCGGTCATTTCAGTGATCTGACCCGAATGAGCCGGATCATTCCAAAGATTCGTTCTTCTCATCACTAATATGATTACAGGCCCTTAGTCGTAGGCTGAGCGTTAACAAAGGCACGCAAATAGTGAGGCTGTATTAATAGAATCTACTGAAATATGGATCATGAGAGTGTTTATGTAAGCAATGTATAAAACGCATGCAAATAAATACGGGGTAGAACATAACGCAAAGTTATGATTAATAAAATATGTGACGTGTTAAAAGAATTCTTTTGTAAGCTATGTTTGTTTCTTTAGAAAAAACGGTTTCGACTAAGGTGTAAAAAATGTTGAGATGTCCGTAAGGTCCTTTGTCCACTAACTATATAAAGAAATACTTTTTCTGACGTAAATATGTTGACATGTACAGAAAATATAATTATAAATATAATTAATGCAATAAAAATCCCTGCTTATAAATGAAGTATAGGGATATTACACAATTTTAAATATAATACTCTACAGACATTTTTCTGAAGTAAGTGAAAATAAGGTTTCAATAGTATGGTTGACTGAATTATTTAAATTAATGTTTCACTATCTTGTAATTTTTCTGTAATCTGTTTATATATTTTTTTAAATATTTACACACACATAATACGTACTTTTCAAAAATTACATGATTAAATAATCCCACATCGCGTCATATTCAAGTTTTGTTTCTACAACCTGCTATTATCATCCAGCTGCCGCCTTAATGTTGCTCCTAAATATGTTACTTTTATTAAAGGGAGATTATCCTCCATGTTCCACAGCAATTAGTGCGCCTCTGTTCGTATGTGTCAGTATAAAGTATTGTGTAGCAAATTTGGATTAACTAACTACCCACAACTTGGATCACACTTTCTTAATCCAAAACCAAAATATCTTCCAAACAGAAATTTCCAAATAAGATTACACTTCAACTAAATGGATTATTGAATAAAATAACAAAAGGTTTCTTTCACAAAGAAATATTGTTTTTTCAAAATTTATTAAATTCTAATGGAACTCATTGTAAGAACTAATAGTTTGCAATATTTCGGAACACAGTAAAACAATTCGTAATTATTTACATAATTTTATTTCCAATTCCAGTTATATGCAGGATTTAAATGTTCTTTATTCAAACAGTTGATTCTAGTTTTATTTCAATACTTTCTTATTTAATATTATCCGTTTCCTGAATAAACTTATATTAACTGTAATAAATCCCCATGGAAATAAACAATTAAATTAAGTTAATATAACCTACACGTGGTCTCAAATATTAAATTCGTACATTTACGTACACACGAGAAATTCCGTAAAATAATCTTACATCCTCTAGACACACTAACAGTAAGAAACCCGAGCGGAAAAGTCGGATTGGAATGTGTATTCCTCCCCTAACCCTACATCAGTTACTAAAATTTAAGTCCTACCTCTTATAAACAAAATACCAAACAGCTACTAAAACACTTAAACTAAATGGTTTTAAATACATTTTTATCCTTTATTCATCCAAATTTAACGAGATGCATAAAATATTACTTACAACCTTATCTAACATTCAAAAAACAAAACATACATTAGTTACAAATGTTATGAGTATTTATCTTACCCCAGTGAGTAGATACGGTTAAAAAGTTTCTCTTAGGTTTTTGTTAATTTACAATATCACAATTCACGAGCTTCCGTATTTACCATTTCTGATACGCATTGTTTATAATCAACAGCGCTTATCGCAGTCCTGTAGATAACGTACACGTAAACAAAGGCTATCAGTAGAGATACGACATTACAGCTCAGCTGCGAGTTATTTCCAGCCTCTTTATGTACTTACATCCTCAAAATTTATTTTCACTTCAAATTTTCATTTTATCTAAAATGTGACTGTCCACCATGTCACATCCTTCTCGTTGGCCTCAGGTAGTTGTGGTGATGAGGCGTTCTCCAGGAAGTGGCTCAGGTGTCACAGGATCTCGCTAGGCCAAGGCATCATAAAAATTAGCTACCCTCACAGATACGTCCTCCCAAATACAATCGAACATACCCATATTGTGTTTGAGTTTTAAACCAGGCATAGATAAATATTCATCTCAATGTCATTACCCATTAATAAAATTCCTCATACTTCTTTCAATATACAATTTGTTTAATTTAAATTAGAACTTTTACAGAACCAATATTTGTATTCATAATCAATTTTAGTTGTGATACATCAATATTTAAATTTCACTCGTACCAGACTTTTTACATTATTTATTTTATATTAATTTAGATGTATAAGTATACAGATAAATATATAGATAGCATCAGCCATCTATGCATATAAACAATACATGAATATTACTATTTAAATTCCATCTCTCAAATATAGGACAAAACAGTGATTAGTTTTATATATTTTTGCTACAATCCATCTAGACTATATTTATTATTGTATAACATTTCTTTAAAACTAATCCTACTCGTTCACCTATAAATCAAGAATATTATACAGTTACAACATTAAATAAGAATCTAAATGTACATTTCTACGTGGCAAATATTGTTCATTATTACACGTTATAAATACACGTATTCACCAGATTTTCAGCAGTTTTATTACTAAAATTACATAACGTTTTGAAGCTGTTTTTTCTTAAAATTATAAGCCTTGCAATTATATTCCTCACAAAATGGTCATTTTGTCATGATAATTGCAAATTCGTGTTGTAAAAGCACTTTTATTTATTGTGGGCTTAACAGCCGAAATATCCACCAGAAATTACAATAACCAATGACTGTGTTTTTTAATAAATTTGGCAGAAAGCTCGTTAGTTTCCCAATCATTACTACACCACTTTATACACTCAATTTTCTGGTGATTTTTCCCTACAAACGTTAACAGTAAGTTTCTAATGTTGAAAGTATTTATATTATATTAGATTTCAAATGTTTTCGTATTTATATTTATACATCCTTTAATTGATCTACTAAAACCAGAGACCTATTATTAAAACTAATTATCATCAGTACCTCAGTAATGCCTCTGTACAAGAAATCAGGTACTGAATTGTCCTGCCCTTTGACACTTATAATTTGAAAAGGTAAACTAATAATAATTTCTACCCATCTTCATAATTTTCTAAAGTAGAACCATTGCTACTGAATTATCAGTCATCAGTTCAAAGGGAAGAAAATTTATATTATTTCCGAAAGTATGATATTTTCAGGATATTACGAAACTTTTTTATCACACCTGCAACTGATGAGGCTTCCCTCTGATTAAAACTTCATTTTGCTTCAGATTCGAATTTGAGCGAATACTACACTACCAATTTACATTCAGTATCACTCAAAATAACCACTCAGTACTCTACCACTCGCATAACT
Source organism: Homalodisca vitripennis (assembly GCF_021130785.1). NCBI lineage: Eukaryota > Metazoa > Arthropoda > Insecta > Hemiptera > Cicadellidae > Homalodisca > Homalodisca vitripennis. Next base: position 26,007 of record NW_025778332.1, read on the forward strand.
TTGTAATATAAAAAAGCAGTTCATAATTTGGTAGCGCGGGAGGTGTTACAATACACAGTATTGTGTTTTCAAAGCATTTTCACACCACTCGCTCCAAGTAAATTTTGACAACTGTTTTTTTGATTCATGCAACGGTGAAGCACTGTCCGCATATTTTGGTATATGTGTGACAGAATAATTAGCTATTGCAATAATTGAAACATCTCTAATCAGTAAACTTTTTTAATTGCAATAGTACTTTTCGGATAAATTTTTATTTTATTTTTTTATATATAAAATGTCTTAGGAGTATCTCTGTATGTGTGCCTCACAATAACAAAAGTTTATCTTTTTCGGATTCAATGCAAAGTGAGGTTTTTCACCGTATTTCAAAACTAATCGATAATGTGCTTTAGAAACTTCGAATACATAATTATGATATGCACGGAAATTAAACATATTTTAATTGAAGTCCGTCTAATATTTTATTTACATACACACATATTACTACTCTCCCTATGAATATTCTAAATGGAAAAAATAACTGTCGCATGGATCAAATATATGGATTTAATTCCCTCAAAATAATATTAATCATTAAAATCAATCACACTAAATACCTTGTTAGCGAGTAAACGGTCATCGTTTTTATTCGGAAAAAAATCTATTCACGTTCCCAATAGGAATATTTGCCGCTTCAATTTTGTAATTTAATTAAAAAACTATTTCTCTTTTTTTCTCAGCCAACTATGTATGTCAGGCTTGATTACTCACTAAAAATGTTAAGTTTTCAGTAAGTTTCCTTTTCATTACATTTTTTGAATTCAATGGAATTTTACTGATACAGAGTCTTTCAACTTGATTTTATATTGATATTCAATATTTAACCCTCCTAATTTGTAAATACACACAATTACAATTATTCTATATATGTATACACAGATTACATTTAATAATAGGACTATTACAATAACGTTTAATATTTGTTTATTTACCTAAAATTGTTATAGTTATATTTAAGAAAAAAAAATAACCTTACATTATAAGGATAGGGGAAATTATCGCATAGGAAGTTTCTACATATGAGTTCGATAATTTTTTCATAGGTACGTATAGATTATCCCTTATCTAGCCAAGATGCAGTTCTAGATCCTCTAACACTGGGAATCCAGGGGGGGAGGGGGGGAGAAAAACCTTGAAAAGGTTATACTGCAAGTTTAGTATTTTTGTTGGTAGTTTGGTAGTGGAAGTTTACTGTATAACGAAATCAATCATACTCATTGAGATATTGTCCTGATCTTGTACATATTTAAACAGCTGTAGACAAATTCACTTGTTCCATAGCCCAACAAATCTGTTATATTAAACAGCTTTGCAAAGCTATAATATGTCTTGAATCACGTCCATATATATGAACTGTTATTGTTTGTAATACAAGATGATTTATTATTTATTTGTAGTAACACTAAATTACAATGCAAATCACTATATTTATGGTTATATCACCCTCTAGCGTTATAAATAACATTTGTAGAGGGTGCAGTGACGGTGAATTGATTTCCCAACATCAAACAGGTCATTGATTACAGTCAGGTAATTACCGAGACGGACAGACAGACAGACAGACAGACTTGATATTGACAAACAACTCAACCCCTTGTATTCTCGCTCGCTCTCGCACCCCTACGCGAATATATTTCCGAATCCAATGAGTTTTAATGCTATCACTCCAACATTTGGGGGAAGGTTTTTACCTAATTACCATCACGTGCTCGAGAATACTACTTAATATTAGTTGATCTGTGTATGAAGTTATGTGACATTTAGTAGGTAAATGTACTGAATAACTTTGTTAATAAATGTATTTAATAACTTCCATTGTTTACAAAAAATAATTGCTTATTCGATATCTTGCTCGAACAATTCAATTTATTGTTTGTGATAAGCCCTCCACATCCAATCATGTAGGAGCGCTGGTTGGTCTAAGACAGGTTTTTATGGATTGATTCTAACCAAAGAAAATGACTGTTATGTAACGCAATTGCCTTAACACGCGTGGCTTTTCCCTTACCTCGTAGTTATTTTATTTAATTATTACCACGACAGGTCGTTTTTAAAATACGAGTAGGCTTGTCTCTCAGCGCGCGATCGACTGTATCATGTTTGTCTGCCTATGCGATAATTCTTGATAAAAAAGGACCTAGAGACTTGTTTAAATTGCTTTCTATTGGTTCAGGGAAGGTTTCTTTAATCTAAAGTTCAAAAGACAATCTGTGGGATAACCATTTCGTTAAGTTCAAGCTGATCGTTTGATACTGTATTGTAACGCTTCACTGAATGGGAAAAAATAGTTTTCGTAAGTCTAAATTTTTAATGTGCTGCTCTTTTTTCATTGAGGGTAGGGTGTAAAGACTTTTTGGAATTAGTTAGTGTGTGATCAGACCAATAAATTTTAAAATTAATGTTTAGTCGAAAACTTTAACATTATTAAAGTTGAATTTTGAGTTTAACTCCAGTTCATCTTCCTTTTATTGCAGCGTCTTGTATCTGACGCTGTCTAAGAATTTACTCCTGGAATCTCAAGTCATGTTCGTCTGAAGAGATGCAAAGAAAGTTGACGACGATGAAGCTGAAAAACGAAATATTTACATCGTTTTGACATCAGAGACACCTAAAAATAGGTGAAGTGTTAGTCTCATTGTCTCATCAAGTAAACAATTGAGTGCATTACGATGTGATAGACAAGACCTTTAAGCACGGTGGATCAACCAAGATTTCTACACATAATGTAGCTATGTTAGGAAGGGTTAATTCAATTGAATTTTGTGTTTAACTCCCGTTCCCCTTCCTTGTATTGAGGCTAACACTTCACCTATTTATAGGTGTCTCTGATGTCAAAACGATGTTAACGTTTTGTTTTGAGCTTCTTTCGTCGTCGACTTCCTTTGGATCTCTTCAGACGAACAGAACTCCAGATTCCAGGAGTCAAGTCTGAGACAGCGTCAGACTAGACGCTCCAATCAAAGGAAGGTGAACTGGAGCTAAACTAAAAACTATTACAATATTATACGTGAATTGATCTTACAAAATCTAATGATGTACGTAAAACTAATGTTAAAACTAAAGATGCCATTGGTCTTTAGCCTGTCAGCCTGTTACATCCCTCTCCGGTGACTTAGAAGAGGTGAGCAAGGCCAGATATTGATGGCCGCAATATGTCTTAACTAAGTCTGACAGTGAACTATCTCTGCCAATGGTGCTCTACGGAATACAGATGAACTTCTGTCATAATTTGTCTCTCTGCTTTAGAATGCTTTTAAATGCTTCTTACTTAAGGAGTAATAAATTACAAATAAGTTAATTATTACATATTTTAGTGTATTCCTATATGTCCTTAAATTATTAAATTTTAGGGAGTTTTATTTTAATTGAATGCAAAATGAATTCTGAATTTACATTAAATGCATTTCGGAGTTTTTTTTAAACTTGTGAACTAAATCGATGAGCTATTTTAAGTCATATATATGTAATTAAATATCTTTAAATAATTTTTATGTTTTATAAGTAAAAACATTTGGGACACCCAAAAGTTAACAAAAACCAAGTTCATGTGTATATAGCATTTCGTTGTACAAAAAGTTTTACTCAACATACTAACACTAAATACTAAAGCATAGAAATAGAAGCAAAGATCAGATTTTACAATAATCCGACATTATATGTGTGCTAAATTGTAGATTAGATTTGGGTCCTATTCAGATACGCGGTTATGGGCCAGGTTTGTGTAAAAGTGCGATAACAAATGTCCTTCTTCTTTATTGTGTAATCTACTGTCAAACTGTGGAAGACCCTCAGGGAGTAAAGATACGCGGTTATGGGCTCATAATTAAGACAAATAAATCAGTAAAAACGCAACAGTTAGGATCTGTAGATTTAGTTTAGTTCATATAATTATACAGGCGTCTGGTTCATCGCAAGGTTAATAGAATAATGAAATGTATAACATCAATTAAAATATTTGAAGTAACAGTGACCAATTAATGTAGGGAATCCTAAGAACATAGGATAGGCAATAAATTATACTGCTACAATTATTGAGGATCTGACTGATCCTTTTTAAAACCATGCTAATCCGTCGTCTATCTAAATTCCGTGTGTGGTAATTTCTAATAAAAAATTTCTAAAGACTATAAACTTGTCACATAGGTTCGTCTTGGTTCAAGAAAAAACTTCAGTGATTTGGGGGTTAAAATGTTAAAGTTCAGCCCGTCCGTTTATGTGCGAGATAACTTTCTTTGCGTTCTGTTGATTCCCTCGATTATCTGCTCTATTATCAGTTTATTACGATAAAACGTTGCGTTCCAGATAAGCGCACTATCCCGTGGAATGCATTACCGTATGCAACTAAAGAAAACCATGCAACTATCGAAGAAGCTACTGGATTCTTCTTGTTTGTTCTGTACTGCATTAGTACAACAACCAGCCAACTTGTGATTGGAAAAGTTTTTATCACTTTCTAGTAACAACGAAACAACGATACTTTTTTCTTCTTGTTTTTAGACTGACTTTAACCTGGATTGATTCGTTCTTACATAATCGCTTCTTAGTTTTTTCACAAATGTAAAATCAACAGTGTCCATAAATTACCCTAAGGTCAAAATTTGTAAGAAGTGTATTGGAAAGACTATTCGTCTTAACTTGCTTATTGATTAATAATCAGTTTATTGCTCAGTTTAATAGCTGAAATAATTTATTCATTACTGTAATTTCGTACACATGCTATAAAATGTAAATGTATTTATTAAATTTTGCTTTGCTGAACTATCTTTATATTTCGTTTCATTTCTTTAGTACTTTCCATTCTCAAAATTATTAATGGCAGACAAAGGAATATTCTGAGATCTCAAAGAAGATATAATAGAAATATCAGCCTCAAAACACTACTAGTCTTCTTCTTAATCAGTATAATTTGCAATGAGAAATGAAGATAATATGAGAGCATAGTTACAAGGGATGTTAACGCTGTATCAAGTTTGTTATTGATGGTGGATGATTTGGCAAGATAACAGAATTTCGCACAATTGCTGTTATATGCTGTAAAAATAGATCTAAGTTAAGAGACAATGGATTGTCATTTTGGTATAATCTTGGAAAACTCAACGAAAATGCCCTCTCAGTAGCAAAAGATTGGTGCAAACAATATAAAATTTATTAAAAATCTATCACCCAGTGCAACAACAATGAAATAACTACGTTTTTATTTAAAAGGTTAAATTTTACCTAGTTTTATAAACTGATTCACATTAGTAAAAGCTCTCAACTTCGTTTCTGTTATCAACACTAGGGGTTTAGAACTATCTGAGACTGTTTTTGTCACTTTGATATCTAACTTAACAAAAATTCCTTCCACGAAATCCAATTTTATCCTTAGGAAACATGACATAGTCAATACCATACTTTCTGACTAAAGCAGTGCTCCATGTATACTACACACAGTGACGTGTTAAAATTGAGGAAACTTTGATGCGCTACGTTAAATAAGTGTCAATCTAAAGTGTTTGTGCACAAAATGGCCAAAACCCTCTGGTAAACATAAGAAACATTTTATCAGAAGCGTTCAGATTGAATAAAAAATTGTCATGGAGAAACTCCCTATATATGGCTTTCTGAAATAAAAAAAAAAAAAAAAAAAAAAAAAAAACTATAACATTCCTTCATGTATTCCGTGTGATTATATAGTCTTTAGGCATAACACCAGTTAATTTAAAATGTTAGAAACCTTTATCGCCAAATGAAAATAGTAAAAAAATCCTAAAACCGATAAGTAAGTTAGGTTCGACGTTCAATTCTTGTTTACTCACCTATCGGTTCCTGACACACTAACCATTAAATTAAAATTAAAATTAGGAGAAGATCAAAATATATACGAAAAACTGAACTTCCAATCACGGTAATCATGAACTGTTTTTAAAAGTAATGCATACAAAATAAATATTTTTAAAAGTTAATACAATTCTCGTTATTTAAGGAATTCTAATCGGGTCTCTCTCTCACCCTCTCACTCTTCCACATTCCCCTCCCTTTACCCCTCTCCCCCTCCCTTCATGTCACCGACCCTCCCTCACTCTCTCTCTCTCTCTCTCTCTCTCTCTCTCTGTCTCTCCCTCCCCCATATTCCCCAATATCTTTACGGATGAATTTAAGTAAAAATACTTTGCTTGAACTTAATTCATATCTAGGATTAGATGGGGGGAGACCATTATTGTGTTGAACCACATAGAATTTCTCTAAAAGTTGAGGTAGAACTCCTAAACAAAATCCTTTATGTGGATATGAGGGTAAATACTGGATAGGAAACAACTTTGCCAAAGAAAACACGTTCGGGTGTAGGCTCCGTGAGTTTGGTATAAATGTTCCTTCAAACTACAAAAATCTCACAAAGAAGGTTCTGCTTTTTCTTTGCTTGATGTACTATGCTCAGAAGAATATGGCTATAAGAACAGTTGACTAAAACTGACGCACCCGATGTCTTATTAATAATTGCAATATAAATATCAGTTTCAGTTAGAGAAAGGGATATTTTTAGATCACGCTAATTACAGTTTTACCGAAGTTGGAAGGTGAGTGGATCGTTAATTTTAACAAGAATACCGGACAAACTTTATGACTCAAAGTTCTGCTCTAAATGGCAGAGCTCTGAGATTTTACGCTTGGAGAGTTTAATTTATGGTATCAGAGGCCTGAACAAAACTTACTGCAAGTGAAACTTATTACATAAGGCTGAGGGCTTTTTTGAACATTTCACTAGTTAACAACCTACTAAATATATGCCAGTCTTATCGCAACTGATAATTTTAAATATAGCCTCATTTAGAAATTAAAGCACTATCTGTTACGCTTTGTAATTATCTGAAAAGATTGTGGACTCTGTCTGTGGATCATGTTGTGGGTAGATTTCTAATCTATCAATTGTACAGTGTAGATGTAACAAATCTTTAGATTCGCCTGGAATTCTAAATTCATCTTTACGAAACTTGGTATTAACGTTCTACAAGTAGGTGGCAAGCTTAAGTTTGTTGTGACCCATCGGAATAAGGTGAGCGAAGCCGCAAGACCGGGTCTACAAGATCAAATACGGTAAAAGTATTAATTTTGTATAATTCAAATCTACCAATTAACTATCTTAATTGCAATCCAAGTCTGCATGGTGTAATTTGCATCATATTATTGTTTAATAAACAACATTTTGGCAATGTAAATGATGATATTACTAACACAAACCATGCTCAGGTGAAGATTAGAGCATAGGATCAACCCAACAAACATACATCAGAACGCAATCCCACACGTGGCAGTTTGAGAGCAGAATGCCCAAAATGTCGGAGATCCATCAATAGCCAGGATTAACACTCCCCTGTGTTATATTGATTACTTGGTTTAATATTAATCCAGTGATTACTGGTGGGTTTCATATTTAATCGTTCCATTATTTCGTTATCGGCAGTAAATTTCCAAGGCATTTACTTTTTTATACTTTAAGTATAACATTCCTTAACAGTAATATCACGGATAATAATCATAGTGGATAACCCACCTGTGGATATTTGAGAGTTTACAGTAGTTCTTCAGTCTAAACAGTATACAGTATATTTGTCACAATGCTCATTATAAACATCAAATTCACTTATATAACTGTGATATTTTTTATTATCATAATGAGCTAGATAACAAGTTCAAATCAAAAGAACGTCTCCAACACTAAAAAATAGAAACATTATTGGACATCGAAATGTCGTTCAAATCTCACTGTGCCTATTCTGTTAGGGAAGCAAATGTTCTTAACGCGTTCACGACGACGTTTTATTTCCGGTCCTTTTGCTGTCGAACTTTTCAGTAACAATGGCAAAAAAACGTAATATCTTTTTACATTCAACGCCTAAGTATAACGATAAGTAATAAATATATGTAGGCTTCGCAATTTTGCACAAACAATTTATTTCAATGTCTTTCCGTGTACCTCAAATAGTACCTAAAAATGTATTTACCTTAACAATTAACATTCGTGCGCCTGATGTGGTACACGATACTCTAAGGCATTTATTTAAGCGCGGGATCACATTGAACAAACCACTAAGACAGACAAACAATAAAAACGCAATAAGGGAATGCATAGCAACGTGTGTCAGGCGCACAACGCGCTTTACGAAAGCCCGGTGTGTACCCGATCGGGTACACGACAAATACAGGAGAGCTGTATTTGTTTTCATATACAAGTATTCATTGGAGGGTTTTTAGATGAATATATATCTGGACTATGTAAGTAATAATTAAAAGGAGATTTATAATTTGGAATAATTAATTAAAAATTATCAAACTTGAACAAAATGTATAATTGTACAAATACTCAATTAATAAATATATTTATGAACAATAAAACACAAAAATAATTGTTTATTTCATGTTGTTGTGTTACAACAAAATACGATTTTTTGACTTAAATCTATTTCTACGATTCATTGGTGACAAAACCTGCAGTAGAAAAAAATGTATGCAGTAGTATTCGTTGTATTCAAAAACACCCTTATATTCGAAAACTTGTATGGTTTTATTAACTTCAGAAAAGATATATTTGTCTACCTGTTACTTCAGTTCCGATTAACAGATTCTTTTCTACTTCAGCTCTTATTACTAATGATCATAGAAATACATGTAAGCTAAAAACGTCAATAATATTTTGTTTTTATACAAAAAACATGAAATGAACATCCTATTTTGTCTTTAGTGTTTACAAAAAGTATTTATTAATTGAATATGTATACATGTTCAAATTTTAAAATTTGTAATTATTTATTCCAAATTATGAATCTTCTTTATTTAAAACCCTGCAACGGATATATGTATATGAATACTAATACAGCTCTTGAATACTTTCTTTGAAAAATATTGGTCCGAATGAACGAATAATGTGGGTCTGAATTAAGTTCTTTCAGAGAAATTATATTCATTTCAAAAGTATTCGAATTCATTTTGAGGTATTCTAGTACATGGATACTCGGGCTGTATTCGAATACTTTCGATTCTCCCGTTACTAATGGAAGGGTATGAACCACACTACGCCGTCGAATTGGCAACAATGGTATAAGACACGTAACCAAAACCAAAATGTCACAAATCGTTCACCTAGTGTCTTATTGTTATATCACGTGTGCTAGTTATTTCTTAAATACCTTCATCCCGGTCACTCGGTATTAAAATGACGGTAAGGTTAACAAAAAAGCTGTTATATATAACATTACGCACGTAAATGTGTAAGTATATTCGGAGGTGAGGAACTAACAACCATGTCAAACTCAATTTACTGAGCTTTAATCAACAAGTGACATTTTCATTTCCTCTTGTAGAAACCTCTCTCGCACGCAGTCAGTTCAGTCGAGGGAAACACATCCTCCTTGTTTCTGTTTTTATAACATCCTTCCTAGTTTTCTCTTTCGTTACTCATTTGTTTCTATTTTTATTAGCAAGAGTTATTACTTACTAAAGGTATAATTTACTTTGTACAGGAAAAGGATTGAAAAGTTTTTATCTCACACAAAGCGATTTGAAAATAAATGTTTGAACACTTCCATATAAAAATTTGTCTGGAAATCAAACTTTTTTGGAAAAAAATTAAATTGACGTTTATTAGAACGTAACTTAACTCTACCAACGAATTAAATTAAACTGAATTTTCTTTCGTGAATAAAACCAATCTTTAACATAATTCACTAACCTAGTATAATGTGCATGGTTGGTGAACAGCTCATATATGCAAATTTTTTGTTTTGCTTATTGACTAAAATGTTCCGTGAACAACCCTCTTGGGGATGGCTTTGTTACAATTTATACGTATGGAGATAAGCAAGAAGGTTTGTTTAAAATAAATGAAAGTTGAATGTATTTTATATGTTTTTGATATATTTTTGGCGGAGGGGGGATTTTATAAGTTTTTGCATCGAATTTTGATGTATTAACTCAAATTTTAACAAGGAGATTAATTTTTTTGATTGTTTAAAGTTATTGACGATGGAAGGTTTGAAAGGACAAAAGAATTTCGGAAATATGCCAGGTTATAAAAGGTATAACACGTTTCGAAGATTGGAACCTATCCTCTTCACCAGGTGGGGGATATATATATTATATATTAATTTCAATAAACATTGAACTACAAAAAGTACTTGCTCCGCCGTGACTCGAACCCGGATCTCTCACTTTCCGGGTGAATGTGCTACCATTACACCACAGAGCCCTTACTTTTTACTATTTCATTATATTGTATTTGGCCGTATCTGTCACATATGCGTTAAAATATCCATAAATTGCCACTTATGCAAATTTAATATATTATATATATACATACACATACACATACAGGTGGGGGTGGTATTACAACATATTAAAATACATTACTAGTTTTAATTAACTAACAAAGAATAATGTTAAAATGAGCTTGCAGATACGAAGTGAAATCTATATACAAACCAGTTCCTGTCGTTAAAAATATCTATTGTGAGCAATATAGATAAATAAGTACAATCAAACTGAACAACCCAATAAATGATAAAATGTTACATTTTATAAATAATGAGCAATCAATATTTAATACAATATCGTAAAACAAGAGTTATTAATTGATTATTATTAGACTCCAAACTGCTTAATGCAGTGAGCAAATACAGTGAATAGAAAACGTAAACAAAACAACCAATGGAATTTATTGATCGAATCAGTTTTTTCTGCGAAACAGGATGTCCCTTGGAACGACCAACTGGCCGTTATACGAATCAATAATGTACGGAGTGTGGAGGACGAGGCAGCCGAGATTTCCAGAGCGAAAATATTACTGCCGAAAACAATAATTTATTGTTTAAACTCTAATCCACACTTAAACAAAATTATAAAGACAAACTGACAAAAGACAAGAATAAAGAGAAAAATTACAAAGTTACAGAGTTACAACATATATGACAAGCTAAGCAATAAACAATAACAAATAACTTTAGTGGACTGTATTAATTACATCATTAGGACTTTACAATAATATCCGGATCCGATAGGGCCAAAATAGAGACAAAGAGAATCCGGTTCGGAGGACAAAAATGTAACGTGGAGAAAGAGATACAAAAAATTTAAATTATGAATAATTACATCCGGATATGGGAGGGACGGGTGAGCCATGAGGTATAAAGGGTGCATTTAAGAGCCCTTTTATGCATGCGTTTTCGTACGGACGTTAAAAAAACGGACCGTAAATTTGTAAACGTGCGTTTCAGTTTTATATCGTGCGTCCTGAATTTCTATCGTGCGTATGCAAAAGATTGATGGTGGGGGTAGCAGTGCTACCACAATATATTATTGTAATAATAGTATTATTATTTTATAGGGATTTAAGGTGGCAATAATTAATAAAATTACCATTTTTATTCTCTTATTTAATTCAATATTACTATTAAGTCAGTTATAGCTAAATTTATTCCAAGTATTTTAATTAAAGTCATTCTCACTAAAATTGGAGTCTACACCCTGACATATTAGAACAACTAATAGGGCTTTCAATGTTCCGGGTGCAATTCTCCAGATTCTGTGCAATGGGTGCAGTCTGCGAAGACGACGACAGAGTAGACTGGGGTCCATTACTCATTTCACTGAAAGTATTTCCACTGTGGGAAGATTTTGAGTTGTGTGATGATTGTGGAGCAACTTACATGTTGCGGCCTTTTCTTTAGAGAGTCTGGTCTTCGAAATTAGAGCAGAAGATAGAACATAGTTGTGACCACTGGTTTTTTTCTTCAGTACTCGGTCCAGTTATTTGTACTTGTAAGTCTCCGAAGAAGAATTCCAAATCGCTTCTCTCTTCTTAACTTCATCAATTAATAACTCTGTATTAATTCCCTCCATTATACACTAAACTACGCGCAACATAAGAACACGTGGTCAGACAAGACAAAATGACAGCCTGGCAGAACTACCACAGTGCAGACAACACGAGTGCAGGCGGTTGGCTGCACTGCGGCTTGGAGTGGGGAACGCGCGTTTGACGTGCGTCTGCATAAATGCGGCCATATAATGCCGTGTACTTTGAGCAAACGTCCGTCCCTGCGTTTGACGTCCGTTTTCTAAAACACTGCGACATGTTTTAGAAACGGACGTCGAATGCAAGAGCTGTAAAAACGGACGGACAGTGCATAAAGTCGCTCATATGGTCCAATGTATTTAAAAGCGTGCGTTTTTTTATCGTCCGTACAAAAACGCATGCATAAAAAGGGCTCTAAGGATGGATGCCAACTCACCGATGTTGATCTTAGTTCTTGTCTCGCTTCATCCAAGGGGGGGGGTTACTTCCTTCCAGCTCGGCCATGGCCTCCAAGGATGCAGTGGAATCCACCGAAAGAACAAGTCACTGTCAGTGAGAATCTCAACTGGCATCGTGGAAGGAACAAGTATACAGAAGAATCATCACTAGGGGTAAGCTACTTACTGCAATCGGACCATGTCTCCAAGAACGGCTCTGCGTACGGTACAACTGAATGTTCGGGAGTCTAAGAGACGCTCTTGGACGGCAGACAGACAGGCAGATGTGTCCACCAATGAGAGACGGCGGATTAATCGGACGATAGGTACAACGGCCGCTTAGATAAGCTCGCCAGTATTGATTTTAGCATAGGAAAGCCCTAAATATTTTAAAGATAACAAGGAATCTTCTACTGAGTATTAAAAACTAAAACTAATACGAGAAGATTGTGTTTGAATAATTTATATACTGTTTGTGTATCGATGCAAACGTAAACAACAATTAAACATTTATAACTATTTCCAGAACGGATTTATGGATAAGTTTTAAGAAATAGAAAATGTTACCGTAAAATAAACTGAAATCTATATGCAAGTATATTTTTTTGGCTAAATTAGTTGGTTAACTTGCATGAATTCAGATAAGATCCAAAAAATGGGAAGGGAATGAAATTAATAAATCTTTAGAGGGTGAAAAATAATAATATGCAGTAATTTAAAAAATGTTTTAATGTCAATATTGACTTAGTTGTGCACAGATGTTCCATACATTTTTATTGATTTAAGAATAAGATTTGCTTTCGTTAGATGCTCACACTAGATAAATGAAAATTCATGTTTGTATAATGGTACATTCTATCTTAAAATATTAACTGTCTAAACATGTTAAAAAAATATATTATCATTTAAAGAATTGTCTATAAAATGTATCTATAAATTATCTCGTGGTATACAGAAGGATATATTATGTGTTATTATACTACAAACACAATTCCAGTTATTGGTTTTCTTTACCTAGTTTCCTTTCATATATTTCTTATTTCAATCTGTGTCGCTAACTTTTGACAGAAAATTAAAAGTGCCTGAATTTGTGAAAGCAATGCACATATTAACTATACCTAGAACTCATTTTGAACGTCAGGGTGTAGTAAACAAGAGGATTAGTGCTATCTAGATGATCAGATCAGTTCACAAGGGAGAGAGCTATAACTATACCTAGAACTCAGTTTGAACGTCAGGGTATAGTAACAAGATGATCAGTGCCGTTTAGAGGAACAGATCAGTTCACAAGGGAGAGAGCTACAACTATACCTAGAAACTCAGTTTGAACGTCAGAGTATAGTAACAAGACGATCAGTGCCGTCTAGATGAACAGATCAGTTCACAAGGGAGAGAGCTACAACTATACCTAGAACTCAGTTTGAACGTCAGGGTATAGTAACAAGACGATCAGTGCCGTCTAGATGAAACAGATCAGTTCACAAGGGAGAGAGAGCTATAACTATACCTAGAACTCAGTTTGAACGTCAGGGTATAGTAACAAGACGATCAGTGCCGTCTAGATGATCAGATCAGTTCACAAGGGAGAGAGCTACAACTTGTGACAACTTGATATCTCAAAGTGGTAGTTAGTTCCCGTGTCTCAACTTTGTTCTGAGTTTCGTCGTCATTATTTTCATTGACGCGATCGTAACAAGATGGCGCTTCAGTCGAACTCGGGTTAATTGGATTTTATGATTGTTCGATAACATGATACTTATGGTTTTTCATATCCAGGAAAATAAGATGTACTCTCTATTTCACACGTACATTACTCATACTTCGTATCATCTATAGCTAGGTTTATAGCGGACAGCTCTCAAAATTGTTCCTTGGTGAACTTGTCCAATTTAAACTATTGATGAAGGAAACAGGATTTTCCGGACATTTACCATCGTTCAGTGATACAAATAATCAATAACACTACGTTTCGAGGTCTGCACTCTGATCTCTTCTTCAGGTAAATAACTAACATAACACATAATTACTAACTAGGTTAAAATAAATAAATCATACCAGAGCGTTGTGCTACGTAAGCCAGGAATAACAACCACCATGTTGTGTGTCAACTTCACTAACATGCATTTAATAAAAATCAAAACACAACACTAATTACTAAAACTGAACTACAGAATTCAGGTCACAACAGGTCTGCATTCGACGACCTATTTTTAGTCCTAATTTTTAGACCTATATTTTTGTCGATACTATTTAGCGATCCATTAAAATATCGGTAATGTGCGTAGTTTTATATTACTAATATGATATGAGATCATGAGGCAAACTATTATTAAAACGTATGTGGTAATCTTTACAATACTGGGGAAGCAAGGAAATAAAAAATGTTGCAGGAGGCTTGTTTTATTTATCTAGTACTTGGGTATTGATGGGTTACATTTAGATAGATAATATTTTGAGAAAAAATTATAATTCAGTGTTATGTTTTGAGAAAAATCTGCCAATAGTATGAATTTCTACATCACTTATTCTAAAATATATATAATTGAATCTTTATTCGTAGAATAAGTGATGTAGAAATTCATACTATTGGCAGATTTTTCTCAAAACATAACACTGAATTATAATTTTTATATAATATATATATATATATATACATATTACCTCCCTTGGTATGGCTACCATTTTAATTTCTTCAAAATTTGGATATCGATTGTTTCCCAACATATTCCTGACACTTTAAAACCACTTTTACTTTTTTACACGTGTAAAAATATTATAAGATACTTCCTTACGTGTTTTTATGTTTTTGCGTGTATTTGTTGAAGATAACGGCTATACAAAGTTTGTTGATATAGAAACATTGGCATTAACAGTAATAGATTTAGAAAAAAGTCGCTGTCTAATAGGAAAAATTATAGTGAGTGTTGGAGATGTCTTCGACCACGAAAACGTTGTTTTGTTTTTAAACGAATCGTGCATATTGGTGATATAAAAGCATGTTATTTCGTAACTGATGTATAAAATAATATGTGCATTAATCACACTGTATTGTAGTTCAACAATAGGTACTGTAGTACCTTTATTGTACTCATTGTAATGAGCCACAATAAAGCCAAGCTCATGCTAGATTTAAGCAGACATAAACTAATTCGTACGACATTACGTACTATATAGTACAGTCAGGAGCGCACATAATGTACAGGGAGGTCACCAAGTGGAACATAACGAGTTTTGAGTCACGTGGACACACAGATGCGGTGGTCATTACACTCGCTGTACTTTCATTACTACATGACGTATTCATTTCCTCTTGCAGATCTCTGTCACATTCAGTCCCGTGTATGGAAACGTCCAGTTCTTGTTTCTGCGTTCATTTATATCTTTTCACTATTTCATTTTAAATTTCTCCCCTTAATTGTGATAATTAATTAATGATTTTCATATAAATTTGGCGGGAATTTGATTTTCCAGGACAGCAACAGGGAAAAACTAGATGGATTTTTATAAAAATATAAAAACTAAATCTACATAATATAAAGTCCTTTAAATATATTGCAATATTCAAAAATAACTAAAAACAGTTTTGGACGTGTATTATATGAACTTAACCTTTTTAATAAAAATTAAAAATAAATTTCTGTAGAGAGATCCGCAAGTTTACACAAATTCCTTTATACAATATTTCTATTAGTTCAATTGCACTTGATTATCTAGTTTTAAAAATTAATTAATTACATTCGTTAGGGTACATAGGTAGGAGAATTCTTTCTCTAATCATTTTTAAAATGTTTATCAACCAGCAGTTCATTACTTTGGACTAAAATAACAATCTTAGTACTTATTAGATATTTAAATTTAATTTCCAAAAGTCTACACAACCATTATTGTTGTAAAATTTTTCTCAAAAAATGTGTTCTTCCTTCAAATAAAATAAAAAAATATAAAGTGAACTTCTTGCTTCAAAAATCAAATCGAACTAAAAGTTTCCTTTATAAAACTCAAATAGAATAAAAATTATAATTTAATTCAAATTAAAATAATTTGTCTTTATTATAAACGAAGCTAAGTAAAACTGAACTAAAAACTTTCAGAAAAATTCTCCTTACCACTTATGTCACAACATGTTACTGTTGGTACAGACTTAAAGTTCAAACAGTAATTTAACTATGTTTCACCCAAAACATATTTGTTAAATGCTTTACATATTGAAGTATAAAAATTATTCTGACTGTTGAATACTAAATGGTTATTACCAGTAACTAGTAAATAATATAAAATGAAAATTTTACAATGAACTATACTTGCAACGGCATATTGTGTTCTCTTGAAAACATGCGTTAATTATTAAGTGAATTAAATTCTTCTTATTCCCTTTTGTATAAAAATTTTATACAATACCTGTAAAAGAAAGCTAGCATTATCAAACAGCAAAACTTCCATCTGAAAATATTAATTCGACTATAAAAGAGCTATTTACGCAAAGTCCCTTGCAGATGGGTAAGGAAACTAATAAGAAGAAAACCGTTAAACAAAAAAAGATATTTATACCTTCCCTTCCAGTAAACCAGCTAACTACAAACCAATCCTTTGATTGGCCACCAACAATCCAATCACAAGGTCAGAGAGAACAAAAACAACTACAGTAGAACCCCTCATATCGGCCACCACGGGGACGAGCCCCTGGCCGGATAACGATTCGGCCGGATAAACCAACCTACAGTACACAACACTTGACGAAACAAAACAATTGTACTGTACTGTACTAACCGCACTGGAAATAATCAACGAACTGTTTACAGGTTAAACCTATTAGCTCAACTGAGGACAACACAGGGAAAATGTAAAAAAAATAGATACACAAAAATAACGCAAGAGTCGTGGGAGACTAGTGCGTGCAACTGCGCGTCTGCAAGCCGTGGTAAAAATTTCGATATTGGCTTCCGGGAAGTGGCCGGATAAACGAGGTGCGGTAAAACCGAGGCCCGATATGAGGGGTTTCTACTGTACCCCTATTGTAATCACGTTAACAAATAACAAACACTTCCAGAAAACTTCCTGCTATCTCACTGTATCATCTACATCCGCAGAACCTTTCTTAAGAAATTAAATAATTTAATTACCTATACTTTGACTTCACTAATTAAATTCTAAAATATTTCTGCATATATTTTCTCTTATAAATATTGAATAAATACATTTTTAATTGGATATGTAGCAAATGCAACATTTCTCTCCCCCTTTGTTTTATAAATTAGATAATTAATAACATCATTTAGAAAGGAAACCCCAATTTAGTAACCTAACCTTAACAAATCATTATCCAAAACCTAAGAAAATAAAATGGGAGTGTTTTTATTTGTGTTGAAGACTGTTGTCCATTATCTGATGTTTTCAATTCCACGTCCCTTGCCTTATAACGATCCTACCAGAGACTGCCAGATCTAGGGTTCATGAAGATCGAGGGAGAGAGAGAGATAAACAGATGGGACACATAACTGATTCCCGGTACTTGGGGATGGAGGTGGAATTGGCCAGCAGGCTGCTTATCGCAGAAAAACAGGAAACGACTATGCTTATGCGATCTAGCGGTCAGAGTTTGCTATACTGTTAGTCCAGTTATTTAGGGTTTTATCTGCGGAAAAACATCCTAGTGAGCTGAATTTTGGTATACACCTTCATTATTGCGTTTTAATAAAGATGTGAAAAAATTGACATTAATATCGTGCCGGCTAAAAAGGTTATAAGAGTAAAAAGGTCTAAAAATCAGTTTTCCGCAAATATCGACGACAAATGAATATAAAAGAAAATTATATTTTAAAAAATATTGTTTCCCTATTTTTCAAAGTATAACTAAAATAATTATTATTGAGCGTTAAAATAAAAAAAAATTATTACAGATAATGGATAATGCCTACGGGGGAAACCATGTAAAGAATGCACCTTGCATTCTACCTCAAAGGTGGTGCGGAAACAAGTGCATCATAATTATGTAGTCGTTTTTTCAAGCACTATAGTCCGTAAATGGTTGACTTTACAGAAAAATGCTTTTGAAATCATGGGCAATGATTTTCGTGACCTTTTGACACTTTAAACATTTTTAGCCGGCACGATATGTATAGATTTTTTACATAAAAACGCCATAATGAAGGTGTATACCAAAATTCAACTCACTAGGATTTTTTCCGCGCACTGAGGTTTTAAAAAACCTAAAATGCGACTTACGTTGCAAGCTCCACCAACCACTACATAGTCCGGAGTGATAATCAGTTGACCCTGGTCCACCAGTTATTGATTTCCCTGGAACAGCTGATGAGGTCCAAGTCCTGTGGACGGATGTCCGCCGGAGGTGCACCGACAGTGTTTCTGTGTCTCGCTGTATATTGTACGATTGTCCACCCCTCAAGAAGTAGGTAAGAAATGCTTCCAAAAGTTTTATGACGCTGACCTACAATCCGTTTACCATATTGTACCGCGGTCTGTGTCCTTGCCAACCTTTCTTGAGTAAGTACATAATTTAATTTACCTATATTTTGACATCACTAATTAAATTCAAAAAAATATTTTCGCATATATTTTCTCCCATATATATATATATATATATATATATTATATATATACTATATATATTATATTATATATATATAGTAGATAATAATATGGGGTTTCCTGGCGCACTTTCGGAGCCGACCGAAAAAGCAATGTAAAATACTGTTCAATGTACCATAAAGGAAGCAGCTGAGAAATAAACACAGCAAATCTCAATGAAAAATTAACCGAATCTACAGTCGTTCGTCTCCAAAAGCGATCGGTACATTACTATCTACTCTGTGGAATGAAAAAATTAACCAAATCTACAGCTGTTTGCTTCTACTTTCTTAAGCTGTGCTTTGTAAAATGTTGTCAAATCTGCTACGAATAAAGGAAAAAATCTTCGAAATCTTAATAAAATTTAATCAATTTAAAACATTTTTACTAAAAACATACTGCACTTTAATAAAAAAACTTTTCTACTAAATAAACAACATGAACTCACCAAAAGTCTCTACAATTTCTAGCATTAAAACAGTGCAACAAAGATGAATTCAGTGAATTGCCGTTTATTTTCAACAACAGTTGATACCGTCTTCGATACTTTCCTTAAAAATGATACAGAATTCAAAGAACTTGTAAAGTCTTTGCAGAAAAAAAACGTCTAATGGTGTGTGTTTTACTATCGGCAAAAAAACTAAAAAAGTAAGGGATTACATATTTAATATAATTACGAAAGATATTGAAAAGAAAGTAAAAAATAAACAAAACGAGAGAGTTTTCATCGTTTTTTTATGACATTTTTCCCATATTATACGTTCTTTCAAGATAATCAAGACTTAATTGATGAATTTCTTAGGAATTTTTGTGAGTATCAAGATTTATCAACACAATTCATTTAAAGAGCATTATAGAATTTTTTTCTTATAGAAATATAGCCACATTTTGTGTGAAACAAAAGGTATTACTGTAGATAATATTCCATGTGATTCCTATGAAGAAAGGACACCAACTATGGTTATCAAAACAGTACTATGACGTGACGTGGGGAGGGACTGCAAGTTTTAGAGCACAACTGAAAAGACTTTATTCTACAAAGTTAATTGTTATTAATTTCTTTATCTTTTATAGTCTTCTTTCCAGTAACAATCAAGTGTAATTTTTCATTTTTGTTTAATTCTTTAATCATTTTTTCATCCAAAACAGTCAAAAATCTGTGTCGGCAAGTGTTACTTTACAATCTTCCAAACTCGGCAATTATTGTAAACCCGAATTTATCCTTTCATTTTCTCCAAATTCAAGATTCTATGTTTCTTCCTTTCTTCCAATTCATTTAACTTCTATATACTCTTTAAACTTACATTCTCCAATATCATTTAACTCTTTCAAGAACTCCATTTAAATAGAAAAAATTTTAAAGACGGAAAAAAAATGAAAATTTGCTAACAATCACTCGAGAAGTCGGGGGAGAATGTGAGTAAAACCGCATTCTTTTCACGAGGTTCTTCGTTTTAATTTCTCCAATGTACTATATAAAAATCATCAAAGATTTCAGGCTTAAAATCGTAGGACAAATTCAACATCCAGGATAATGAAAAAATACAGGTAATATCTTTTCATAATAAACGTGTGTATCGATACCTACAAACCTAATGTCATTCTTTGAAAAGGAAAATAATTTTGTCAATGGTTCCAAGAGATAAGTAAAAATTTTTATTTCTGTTTTCTAAATTTCTGTAACAAAATTTTGTTTGCTTCTTGTCTCCGTAATTGTAATTTCATAAGCAGATTATTCAAATGTGTTAGTTTATTTCGAAATTTCTTAGGTTTAGGTCTTTCATACAAAATTAAATTACAATCTCTACAAACTAAAATATTTTTTATCAATAATTTCTCCTCTATTATAAACACTTGTAACAGTTGGCATTGTACTCTTCCATTTAAACAAAAAAAGATTTTTTTATAAATGGAGATTATGGAACTAAGTCTACCGAGATATAAATTTTTCAGCACAAATGTTTATGTTTACATTTCTACAACAGAGATAAATAGAAATAAATTTCATTTCTATTGTACAACTATTTAGGATATTTTTTCTATGATTACAAAGATTTATTACGGAAGAAATCGAGATTTTTCAGTGGCGAAAGAGTATATTTTTGAAGTATTAGAAGGAATGAAAGAGAATAACATGAATTTTAATCAATTATTGAAGCTGGGCTTTTCAAAGTCAAAAAAGTGCAAAACCATTTTCTCAGTCATTCCAATCGAGAAGTAAAAATTTAGGAAATTTACACGAGGCCCGATAATCGCTTCGCCCGCGTCGTATCCGTTAGTGATATCACGCCGTGAGAGGCGCAATCGTTGGTTTACAAAGCACCATTTAGTTAAATAAAATTTTTCTATATAAATGGAGCGCGAAAAAAATATCATGTCCGTTCTGCAAAAGAGAAATTTTAAGAAAAAAACTATGATCGCCATTATAATTCTAAAAGTCACGAAAAAAACAAGCAAATTTACGATAATGAACTAAATTATTTTAAGACAATGGGCTAGAGAAAATAAAATTGCCGATCACGAAAACATGTTTAATATTGAGAAATTACGTGAATTAAGAGAAATTTCAAAGTTGAAAAGGAAAAATCTCGACCTATTTTAATGATGAAAAACTTCATTCAATAGCTGAAAAGTTGGCTATCGGTACTAACGATAAAACCAAGTCTGAAATCATTTGAAAACCTTGATAAAACTCTTCACGAAAAAACCTGAAAATATCATAGATGTTGAAGTTTTATCCTCTGTGAAAGGTCTTTTCAAGCAATACATTTTAACGAATTTGAGCGATAATTTTATGTCAATTTACAAATATCTTTCAATTATGCGCCCAGAAATTAAAGATTTAATAGAAAAATTTCAAGAATGTTTAAAAATATGAAGGGCTATCTCTCTTTGGAATGTGAATACGAACGAACTTTAGTGAATGGTGAACCGCAAACATGTCTAATGTATTTTACTATCAATAGCAGACGACGAAATCTTTGACGTAAACGACTTTATTACTAAGCAATAATTTAATAAAATTAACACATCGAGAACAAACGAATAATCCAAATAAAGGTTCCGGATGGGACATTTAAAAGTTTGTAAACAACTAGTTTTGAGCCTTAACAAACACGAAATGATGAATGCAGGATCATACATCGATTTACCAAAGAATAATCAAAGATAAAAAAAGCTTGTATAAATATAAAAAAATAGAGATGATTTTTGCTTTTATTTAACTCAATAAGATGTGCTATTGAAAAACAGAAAGAGACTGTGAATACGTGTAAAGCAATACGAAAAAATTGTGAATGACGAAATATTTTTCAGGTTTTGAGTATCCAAATGTCTCTGAAAGATATACAAATATTTGAAAAACGAAGCTACAATTCCAAGTATAAGTATCCAACAATGTCTATCAATGTCTACAGTTTTGATGAAAAATATTAACATTGTTCCGTTACAAATTTCTGAAAAATATGACGCTGAAACAAAACATTGATTTATTGTATGTTAAACAAGATGATAAATCTCATTATGTTTTGATAACCGATTTTAAATAAGCTTGTTTCTTCGCAGTTGTCTAAACATAAAGAAAGAAAATTTTTTGTGTAGAAGATGTTTAAGCCATTTTTTACAAATCTGGAGATTTAACAGATCACTTAGAAATTTGTTAAAATCATGAAGTTTTGTAAGCCAATTATGCCATTTCCAGGTCAAACAACTAATATTTACTAATTATCAAAAGAAATTTAACCATCCGTACGTAATTTATATGGACTTTGAGAGCATATTGGAAAAGATTCCGACATGTAAGAAACAATCCAGGAAAGATCAACTACAACCAAGATTCAGAGGCACATTTCCTTATGGTTTTTACTCTATATTTAGTGTCGGAATGTGACCAATCGCATGTACAAACCGATATGTTATCGTGCCAAAAATGAAGAAGATTTGAAAAAACGTCCCGACAAAATTGTTTGAAGAACTCAATAAATTATCGAAATACATAGCGAAAAAATATAATTCTAAGAACATGAAACCTATGAAATTGACAGAAGAAGAAGAATTTCGTATCAAAATTCAAACGTTTGTCATATTCTGTGAATGGTCTGCTTATGATGTTGGGTCAATTCAGTATGGTTTTACTCCTGATAGTTGGAAAGATAAAGAGTTATAATAAAGTGAGAGATCATTGTCATTTAACCGGCAAGTTTCGAGGCGCAGCTCATGCATGTTGCAATCTGAATTTGAAATTTCCACAAAAACATTCCAGTTTTCTGTCACAATATGAGTAACTATGACACACATTTGTACATTAAAGAATTAGCTAAGAAATATGGAAACGTTTGATTTGATCGCAAACTCAGAAGAAAAATATATAAATTATTCAGTAAATTCTGGATATGGCTATGAGTTTGACAATGATAAACCTAGAAAATTTATAAAGTTCTCTTTCGTAGACACATTTAGATTCATGGCCTCGTCTATTGAAAAATTAGCGAAAAATTTTAAAGAAAGAAGACTTCAAACATACAAATCATTTTATACAGGATGGACTCAGAATGAAATTATAGAAAGACAGCCAAATGACGAAGAAGAAATCTTTTAAAAATTCTATCTGGAAAAGGCATATTTCCTTAACGAATTTATCGATAGTATTGAAAAACTTGATTACACAGAACAGCTGAAAAATTCAAGATTTCTATTCACTTTTGACAGACGAGAGCATATCTGAGAAAGTTTATCAACACTACTTGAGCGTTTGGAAACAAATTAAAAGAGAAAAATCTTGGAAATTACTCTGATTTGTACAATATCCAAGGATGTACTATTTGCTCGCTGATATATTCGAAAATTTCAGAAAACATTTGCCTTAATTGTTATAAACTCGATCCGGCACACTATCTAACAGCTCCCAGTCTCGCATGGGACGCAATGTTAAAATTAACGAAAATTGAGCTTCAGCTAATTAACGATTATAATATGTATTTGATGATTGAAAAAGGCATTCGCGGGGGCATTTCTCAGTGTATTAAGCGATATGTTAAAGCAAATAACAAATATTTGAAAGATTTCGATAAGACAAAGCCCGAAAAACTATTTGTTATACGTTGATGCTAATAACCTTTATGGGTATGGCCTAATGCAAAAACTGCCGTTTAGTGATATCAAGTGGATGGATCCAAAAACTTACACAACTGCAGAATGGAAAGAAACAATTTTGGAACTCACTGGCGACGAAGATTATGGCTATATTCTCGAAGTTGATCTTGGATATCCAACGAATTTACACGAACATCACAAGGATTTACCTCTTGCTCCAGAACATTTGAAAAAACAAACTTTGCACAACTCTACTGGAATAAAAAACTGAATACGTTGTTCATTCGAGAAATTTGAAGTTCTATCTGGGAACAAGGTATGATTTTGAAAAATGTGAATAGAGTTATTGCATTCGATCAGAAGCCTTTTATGAAAGAGTACATTGATTTTAATACTAATATGAGGACCAAAGCTACAAGTGACTTTGAGAAGGATTTTTATAAGCTGATGAAAAGCTCAGTTTTTGGAAAAAAGTATGGAAAATGTGCGGAAATAGATGCGATATTAGACTAGGAAATGAAGAATTTTCAATGAAACAGGGCCAAGAAAACGAACTTCAAAAGCTTCACTATCTTTGACGACAACTGTATAGCGAGTCACATGTATAAACAAAAGGTTAAATTTAACAAACCGATCTACATAGGATTTTCAGGTTCTTGACCTATCAAAATTGCTAATGTACGAGTTTTATTACGATAAATTAAAGAGGTTTGATCCAGATTTGAATCTGTGTTACATGGATACAGACAGTTATTTTCTAGAATTGAAAACGTGATCCTTACAAAATTATTAAAGAAAATATAGATGACTTTGATACAAGCGATTTTCCAAAAGATCACGACTGTTTCGCTACTAAAAACAAGAAAGTTATTGGAAAATTTAAAGACGAGCTAAAATGGCGAAATCTTAGAAGAATTTTGTGGATTGAGATCGAAAATGTAGTCGTACAAATATCTAGATAAAAAATCCAGTTAGTGTGTAAAGGAATTAAGAGAAGCGTTTGTAAATAAAACAATAAATATCGAAAACTTGAAGAGATGTTTGTTCGAAGATAAAGAAGAATTTAGAGAGATGACTTGTATTTAGAAGCTACAAACATGAGTTGTATACCGTTTACTATAAACAAGTTGGACTGAGCGCTAAGATGATAAGAGAATTGTCCTAGAAAATAAGATTGATACAGTACCGTATGGCTATGAAGCGAAATCTTAGATATGTAAATGGATTTGATTCACTGTCACAAATGTAAGAAAAAAAACGAAAAAATATCCGATGCTAAGATTGTTCAAACTCAAAACGGATTGTATAGAATTGCAGCAAAATGTTCAAAATGTAAGACAAATAAGAGTAAATTTATAAAGAATCCTTATGAAAAACAAGTAAAGAAAGAATTGAAGAATAAAGAAGAAATAGAAGGATTGAAGCTAGAGAAATTCATGCACCAGTACGAAAAAAGTTTAAAAAGAGAAAAATTTATAACTTTAGGAATTGACGATTTATGGGCAGCAGATTTAGTAATAATGTCTAACTATTCGGATACAAAATGATGGATTCAAAGTATATGTTAAATGTTATTGATTACTTTCTCAAAAATATGCTTGGTCAAGAGCTATCAAAAGAAAAAACGGTAAAGATGTTTCAAAAGCCTTCGAAGATATAGTAAAAGACGCGAATAAAGATCAATCACAAAACACACAAATCTACTTCATACAGATAAGGGTTTAGAGTTTAAAAATAAAGAATTTAACGAAGTTTTGAGAAAATACAACATTAAGATTTATCATACTGAAAAACGATGAGAAATCAAGTATTGTAGAGAAGATATAACCAGAACTCAAAATGAAAGAATGAAGGTTCTTTTTGAGATTAATAAAAACTTAAATGGATCGATATTCTTCAAGAAATCGTAAAGTAATATAACGATTACTGTTCATAGCACAATCAAAATGAAGCCTAAAGACGTAGATAAAGATTGCAGAAAAAGAGTTATTAGAGTCGGTTTTTAAGTATGTTCACCCCAGAAAATTCACACCGAAAACTAAATTTAAAGTCAATGAATCATGTAAGAAATTGTTAGTAAAAAACAAACATTTTCGAACAAATATAAGAACAATTGGTCAAAGAGAAATCTTTGTAAATTTATCAAATTAATAACACAGATCCTGTAACTTATAGTATAAAGATTTAAATAATGAAGAAATAACCGGAAATTTCTATGAATATGAATTGAGAAAGTCAAAGCTGTAATTTTTATTCTATATAAAATGGAGTCTCAAAAGAATATGTCACACAAGTGTCAAGGAATTTTTAAAGATTTTGAAGCTTTTTATCAAAAATAAGAATAAAAAAAGAAGGATTAGGGTCTATGTGTAAGGATTGCCGTAGTAAATATGATGAGAGGGAAAAAGTTATACGAAAAAAATAGAAAAATTAACGTTTAGGAAGAGAAAAAAATGTTGCGTTTGTAAAGAAATTAAGTATATTTCAGAATTTCACAAAACTGGACCATTATAGTAAAGATATAAAAAACAAGCTTTTTGTAAGGATTGTGCTATAAGAATATTTTCCGAGAAAAGTCAAAATAAACCGACTCATTGCGAATGTGGAGAGTAAGAGGTCTTCAATGGTTACATAGTTATGCTAAACATTTACAAACCAAATATCATATGTTAAGAGTTTTTAATAAAATTTAGTAACCATTTTCAATCGTGTAATAACTTTCTTTATTATAAATGGAGTCTCAAAAGAAATGTACAAAGTGTCAAGAAGAGAATAGAAAAGACTGTTATTGTAAGGAATTATATGTTTAAATTGACACAAATTAACTTTAGAAGAGAAAAAAGTGTTTATTACTTTTGTAAAGAAATTAAAAAATATTTCTGAATTTAATAACTGGCAGTATAGTAAAGATAGAAAAGATGCTTTTTGCAAAGATTGTGCTAAAAAAATTTTTCAGCGAAATGTTATAAAAACGAAAATGCCTTGTGAATATGAAAAAAAGAATTCTACGATGGTTACCTAGTTATGCTAAAACATTTTACAAACAAAATATAATAAAATCGAGAGTTTTTAGTAAAATTTAGAACACTTTCAATCGTGTAATTTAGAGATATTTCATATAAATCAGTCGAGATTCTGCCCATATTTGTAGTAAATAGATTTCCGTTGTATAAAATATTCAAAGATTCTTTCATTTGGTTGTAGAGATTTATACTATTTGGATCTCCTTGTCTTAATAAAATTTCCATTTCTGGGTAATCAATTTAAGTTCTTTCAATCTTTTCGGTATTTCTCTCTTTTGAGCTCTGATAACGTAATAAAGGGATATTCCCACATGTGAATTCTTCTTAATTAATACAAAAACATGGTGTTTTTCTCTAGCAAAATCTTTACAAACAAGGTCTGGTTTCATTAAGTCAATTTTTACACTTTGTTTTTGTGATTATTTCCGTTTTTATTTCATCTTTAATTTGCAAGTGGTTTAACTTCGTCCTCTAAATATTTAATCTTGTTTTCAACGTTTGTACTCCAACCCAAATTTTACGAATACTTGGCTAAACTTCTTTTGTAACCCACTTTTTGAAAGGTTTTTGCTTCTAATTTATTAGATCTTAGTATTAAAGAATAAAATCCAGATTCATTAATGGAAAATTAGGCGAGTGTCAGGATGAAGATTTTGAAAGGGTCTATGGCATAGGACTCTTGTAATTTATATATTTAAAGGCTATTTTTCTCGTCATTATCAATATTATTTATGATTAGCTTGCTAGTATTTTCATATGGTTATAATTTCTGCAACATCTTTAGCCTTAAACCAAATTTCATTAATTTTCGTCAACAAATCGTGCAAATGTCTTTATTATTGAATGTAGTTGATTGTTGAGTAGGTCTACAACTCGGACTCCATTTAGATAGAAAGAAAATTTAACTAGTAATTTTTATTTCAGTATAAAGTCTAGATTCATTGATAAAAAAACAGGTCGGATGAAGATTGTTAAGGGGTCTATGGGGATAGACTCTCTGTAATTTATACATTCAAAAAGTTTGTTTCTTGAAAATTTGAAGGTAAGGCTATTCAAATAGCTCCCTTGATTCATCATTCTTTCGACAATCTTAAATATATTGTTGTTTTAACTCTCATTATTTAATAAATTTCCCTCAGAAGTCTCTGTATAGTTAGAACGATTTTTTGAATTCTTTTTAATAATTTTTTCTAATTGGAAAATATAATCGATTTCATTCGGGTTTTCACTGATTTTGTATCCATAAGCAACATTTGGGAAAAAAGTGTACAAAAAATTTCAGATTCTTTGTGTAAATGTTCGGTGATGATTTTCAAAACTAGGTTCAACGAGATGCAGTGCACTTCAATTACATCGAAACGGTCTAAATTTGGAGTGTTATATTCCTTTTTTATTTCCTAAATTATACATGGATTTGGCTCAATAGTTTATTGAAACAAACCCTAACAAATCTACAATAATTGCTGAAAACATTATTCTTACTGGTGATTTTTATTTGAATTTTATTAGAGAGATATTTTTTTTGCCATTTCAAACTTGTTTTTCGTCAAAGTTTAAAGATTTATCTGATTGCTTTGAAATGTTTTCAGATAATTTTTAAGGGCATTTTTAATTTGATCAGGAAAGTATAATATCCTTTGTTTAAACCATAATATTTTGTTATGGTTCTTCTCACTAAATTCCGTATTACAATAGGAGAACTATTTTCCATAATATTTATTACAAACATTGTCAGGAATAAAAACCGCTTGTAAACGATAAAATAATTTGATTCTTCCTCTAAGTGTATAGGATGTTCCAAGTTTAAAACTAATTTAGAGCTTTCTTGAAGTCAACTTGAACAGGCTTCATTTTATCGCAAGCGTTGCTTCAAGATGAAAATCTTCTATTTAAATGGAGAAATTTTTTAAAGCAAAAAGATCAGATAAAACTTTCAAACGTTTGGAAGAAAAATAAGAAAGATACAACCAATCAGATTGTTTAATTGATGCGTTCAAGTCGGGATGTGGATAAACAACTTTATTATTGAATTTTATCTACAATAGGTTGATTCCTTATTCCAATTTGTATGTTTTTAGTAAATCTTTAGAACCAAGGACGCTATAAAAAATTACAAGAAAGATTTGAAAATATTGGAGAAAAACTTAAACAAAAAAATATCACCATTTTTATAATGCTTCTGAGGACATAGTTTCCGTTAAGCGAATGTAAAACCCCAATTCGTTAATCGTTTTTGATGTTTGTATTTTAGAAAATCAAGACGTTATTTAGGAATATTTCGTAATGTCCCGTCACAAAAACATATCTTGTATCTATCTTTCCCGATGCTTTTCAAAGGTTATAAACAAGTTATAAGAAATAACCTGAATATGTTGTGGTATTTTTAAGCAAGATGATCCACTATTCGAGAAAGATTTATAACAATTATGTGGGATCTGATATGTGTTTTAACCACTTTATTGAGTGTATGTGATAAAATTTTGGAAGGAAGACTACGGATTTTTTAAACTATTAATCTAACTTTGAAACCTAAAAATGGTAAACATCTGAATAAATGTTCTATTAAATGCTGCTCAGTTGGTCTCGATAAAATGTTTGTTACAATTATTTTTTACATTATCTTTAATTTTTATTTACAATTAAGAAAATAACAGGAATATACGGTAAATTGTTCACGTTACACGTTCACGTTCATGTTTTCACGTTCATGTTTCACGTTCGTTGTTTACGTTTCACAGTTCATGTTTTTACGTTCGTGTTTACGTTTCACGTTCGTGTTTCAACGTTCGTGTTTCACGTTCCACGTTCACGTTTTACGGTTCCCGTGTTCACGTTTCACGTTTCCACGTTTACGTTTTCAAAAATTTTCCCTAAATAATTGGCGAACGTAAACTTCAGAAGAAGCAAAAAACTTGATCAAATAGAAAAGGAAAAAATTAATTCAAAGAATTTAAAAGAAACAGATTCGAATTGATGAAAAAGAACAAGAATTTATTCAAAAAATTTAATCTAACCTGTAAACATCTGCAAAATAAAAATGTTGAGGGCATAATTGAAAATGTTTTAAGCGATAATCAAAATTTGATGAGAATTTGGTTCCAGTTGTACGGACAATTTGCTGATATTTCGATACCTGAATCTGAGTTTGAATTGCCAAAATTACCATCTTCAACAACCATTTAGACCTCGAATCATTGAAGACTCTACCATAGTTGAACCAATAAGTCCTGGAAAAACGGATATAATAATTGGTGAAATTGGTAAAAAATTTGCTTCCTAGAGCAAAGGATGATTAAAATTTGGTTTGTATTGGGACAGAAAAAAGAAAAGTTTTATGATTGGAAATTTGCCCGTGAATTTTGAGGATAATGATATCATTATTATATGAAAAAACATATGAAGACTCGAAGGTTTTTATGGAGATTATTAAACAGGCACTGATGTTCCAAAGACGGTTTTATATTCTGAAGAAGACTTGAAAGATAGGATACTGAAATTTTATGGAAATCATGATTCAATTTACAAAAATAATGATCCTCCATCAACTTAAGAAATCCAAAGTCAAGTAAAGGTAAAAAATATCTCAATTTGATTAAACCAATTTGGGAAAAACGAATCGTATGGATCTGGTATAGAAAATACAGTGATAATAAGATTGAGTACAGATATATCGACGATTTGACAAAACTCGATGAATTATAAAATTATATTTATGCTCAAGAACAAAGGCTGGAAACAACAATTTTTTGAACGAAAAGAAAGCGATTTTAAGATTTTATTTCGAACAAACTTGATGAAATGATTGGAAAAACCTGATGGAATTAAATATTTATAACGAGTTTTGCCGGCAATAAAGTTCATCTATGATTGAGGGTAGTGGACTTTTGGAATGATTTATCAACAATTTACCTTTTGAATTACCACGTTGCAACTTATCAATATCTGGGGCCCCGGCACCAAAACTCGAAAAAAGACTAAAAAGAGGTGGATCTGGTATAAATAAATTAGATCAAGCTGCTATGGAACACGATATTTTTTATGCAAAACATAGAGACACAAATTCCAGACATATCGCAGAATAAGTTGCAAGATAAGGCAATGTGATAGATTTTTTTTATCAAAAGATGTAGTTTAGGTGAAAGATTTGTTGCGCTTCCAAACAGCTGGAGCAATGTTTTTGAAGAGAAAACTAGGAATGGGGAATCGAAGAGATACTTGAAATTTTAACTGATATAATTGGAGGTGAACGTAAATTTCAGCAAAAAATCAGAAAGAAAAAATTAAAATCCGCTTTTAAGAAGAATATACCCGTTAGTATTCAATTTAAAATAGATCAACTAAAAAATGGCGAAGATAAGATATTTTTAACAAATAGACAATACAATAAACTCGAAAAACATAAAGAAAACAATAAAGGAACCAGAATAGAATTTTTTATAATCAGTTGAAAGAACTCAAAAAATGGTGGACTTTTGAAAGATTTATTAAGATTTTGGAGAAAATTACCAGTCTGTTTTAAAAATGTTGTTTCCCTGTATGTTCGTTAAAGCTGCTCCAAATTCGTTAAAAAAAGATGTGATTCCTATTGGTTCGAAAACATTTTTTATATTGGTTAGATAAAGAGTTGGGAAGATGGTTACAGGATCTGGATTAGAAGATGAAAAAAACAACTTTGAATTACGTGAAATCAAACATTGGAAAAAAAAATTTAAACCTTTAACATTCGGGGGATTGGAACGAAATCTGCAAAAAATATTAAACATTTTTTAGAACGGGGAAATCTTCAGGAGAGATACACATTACCTGAAAAAGTTAAAGAAATTTGTAATGTGGGAATTGTGAATTTAGACTCGATTATGGGAAGTGTGAAAAACGCATTGGATTTTGTTGATTATAAAAAATGATAAGAATGCATGTTATTTTGATTCGTATGGACCAGTATTGGAGGACAAGACCACCTATAGGAATTGATTAAATATTTGAAAAAAATCAACGCGTCTACTATCATTGATTCTCAGATTCAAGACTATGAAGATCCCCAAATTGTGGTGTCATTTATGGTGTTTTTGTGTTGAACATGAAACTGTAGTACTGGTAAAGATTTCTTTAAAGAAGTTGTTAACCAAATTATTAACTTAATAAATATGGAATTCACAAAATATTTTTGACGTATTTGGAAACACAAATTATTTCAAAATGTAGATAATAGTTTGAATTTTTGACTAGTTTTTGAGGAAATGAGTTTGGATAACCAAGTTAGAAAAATTGTATTACAATAAACCTTCCAGGATTCAGCACATGTTTGCTGTCGAGATTGAAGATTTTAAAGGCTAGAAATATGATAAACAAACTGTGCAAATTTAATGGAGTTCAAAATGAAGTTGCTGATAAAATAAAAACATTGGAAAAATAGAAGTTGATGATGGTGTAAAAAAAATTATTTACCAAATTTTATTGTCTCATATCGAAAAAGCTGAGTATAATATTACTGAAGCTGATCAAAAGTTGAAAAAGAATTATGTTAGTTTTTGGCTAATAAAAAATAGAATTGTCGGGGATCGACCTTGGTATTGGAGCAAACATGATGTTGTTTGTTAAAGAACAAATTTTAAAACCTCTTACAAATTTTCAGAAAAACATCGATATTGTTGATTTTAAATGATCCGAATGTTAAAAATGCCTTAGATTTTTAAAGAGAAAAAGAATTAGCAGTGATTTAGTAAAGGAATTAAATCCATTTGATGTTGTATGTATATGATTCAATTAGACAAGATCATATTAAAAATGTTTAATTGAACTAAAAAAAACAAAATTATGAGAATCATAAAACAGCATGGTTAACAAGATTTTACAACAGAAGTACCTATGAACAAGTTAGAAAGCCAGAAATAAGAAGATCATGTAGAACGATGTTGGTGAATTACTTGAGTAAAGTAAAAATAAACTAGAAGAAAACTTTAATACATATATAAAAATAATGCTAATGAATTTGTTGGTGAAGTAATTAACAAACCTAAAATCTAGGGGATAAAATTTTGATACACGTTTCAATGAGAAAGTAAAAACTTTTTTGGAAAATTTTGGTACACGTTTCAAATTTGGGAGAAACGTAAACCACATAATAGAATGAAATTTTCTTAAAAGAATAGATAATCAATACTCCTTTATATCTCGATAAAGTAAATTAAACTAGAAGATAACTTTTAATACATTTTTAAAGAAGATGTTAATATAAACTTTTAGAAAATATTGATTAACAGATTTAATGGTATTTGGCGGCTATGATTGTACTAATTTTCCTTATATAAATGGCGCTCATATACTGTGTGAGGTGTAAGGCCTCAAAAACTGAAAACAATGATGATATTAAAATACTATGCAAACATCAATGGAGTTAAGAGAATATCTGGAAAAGTGTGATGAATGTAACTCAAAAAATGGAGGTCCATTTATAAAAAACTTGATTTTTGAAATTTTTTCAAGGAAATAGAGATGGGAGGGACCATTACAGTGCTTTCGATCTTTTTTATCAATTGCAACACGAAATAGGAGAATTTGAAAAAAAGAACATTGGGATGGACATTTCTCAAAAATATGAAATTATCCGAAGATATGATGAGATTATATACGTAAAACAAATTTGAGATTTGGTTATAACATTGTCAAAATATTCAAACCTCTGTCCCATGAGTTCATTCAAGGAAAAATATTACATTTATCATTTAAAAGATTCATATGTCTGTTCTTTGTCTCTATCCACACTAACATTGAGTATAAATTTTTTTGGATGAAAATAAAGATACAGTTGATTGGAACAATATTATAGATAGCGGTTTGACTATCCTGTGCAAATTTTATTGAAATATGTGACGCGAGATCGCAAAATTTAAGGAAGAGCAATCCTGAATATGACGACAGTTGTTCATTAAAAATTGACTTCTAACTCTTTTATAATTATTTTACTAAAAATTATATTCTTTTTCTTATAAAAACGTACATTTAGATCGATGAAAAAATGATACAATGATGTTTTTAAAATTTCTAAAATTTTCCTCTTATTAAATGGCGGGGACTACAGAAAGATATGCTAGTGATATTGAAGGGAAGGGCGGGAGTTTAAAAAATTTTCTATCAATTAAGTAAACAACATTTGAATGAAACCGATATAAGAAACTGAGTTTAATTTATTGATTTTGGAGAGATAACTTTTGCTCGTCTAAACTTCACAGTTGTAATATTTCTGGAAACTTTAACAAAACAAGATGGTCCAAGCATTATCTTGGAAAACTTGATAATGTTTAGATTAATCGATAAATTTTATACCGTTTTTATTTTCTATGACTTGAAGTAAGGAAAACACAATAAATTGATAGAAGATGAAGTCGAAAACTGTGGCCAATTAAAAGCAACAATTAATGAAAACTATTTTCGTATTTCAAAAAGTGAATGTTATTTTCTCAAACTTCTAATAGTTTCTGTTGGAATCAGATTTTAAATTTGGTGTTTTTGAAGCAGCTAGGAAAAGTTTATTCTCATTTTGGATTAGGATTTTTTTGAAAATGTTTAATATTCCCAGATCTATAAAGGAGGATTTTATCTAAGTTTTTATAAGAGCAGAAGACGATCAGATGTTGGATTTCTGAAGGACTGCAACTGGGAAATGTTATGCGCGTTGATGGAAAAATAACAATTACAGATTTTTTTTATTAGAGTTCCAATGATTGATTATAAAACCACGAGTTAACAATGTAGATTGATTGATGAAATTACAAAATAAGTCAAAAAACATTATGTTTAATTTTCTAGATTGGCAATGTATTGAACAAAAAGGTATTTTCCCGGAACCAAACTTATTTCGTTCGATATTATAAACAATTTATGAACAGAATTTATCTTTCAATCCCTAAGTTCGTTATTATAGGTTTTCAAAACAGATAAACAGGAATAATCAAGAAAAAAAAAATCCTTCATTAAGTTTGAATAGTTTGGATTGTAAATAAATATCAGGAGTAAAATTGAACGGTTCTTATTAATCCAGATGAAATTTCCAAAAATTTAAACATTTCCGGAGGTCTTATTCCAGAAATCTGGTATCAGATGTATCAAGATTTTAATGAAAGTTTACTCTGTAATAATTAAGGAGAATGTATTACCAAATCTAAAGAAATTTTTAGCGAATAGAACCTATTTGATGGTCATTGATACAACAAAGAGTTTGACAAATATTTCTGGTTCAAGAGAACGGATTTATAATTATCAATTATGGATTTTCAAAAAGCTGTTACAAACTCGACATGTTATGTGGTTTGTGGTGTCTGAGAAAACACTTTTAGCCTATGATGTGATTAAGAAACGATATTAGATGAAATTCGGTAAAATCGCGTTATTTTCACTATTATTCGTCGGATAGTTTTAAATACTTTTTCACAGAATTGTTTAACAAGACATTGATAAAAAGTATTCAGTTTTAAATTGCAGTAAAAAATCTTTGACAAAATAGTGATGATATTAGGAAAAAACTCTTATTGTAAAGGTCATGGACCGGAAAGTGATGATTTTACAAAATACTTTAATATTTACTGGAACCTATTATACCAAATTTCATCAGAAAAACGCTCCAATAGTTTCTTCTAGATATAAAGTGTTTTAAATTTATAAGGGATGATTGGGGTAGAATTTTGGAACATTTTGTTAATTTCCATGAAATTTTAAGTAGAACTTCCGCTTGTTTTTGAAGTTTCAGATTTGTCCTGATAATTTTTTATATTTTTTTTATGAATATTAAGAAATAGGGGATGAATTTCACCCTTATGGATATGTGTAAGTCGAAAAGAGTTATAGTATTTTACTCTAGTGTGTACCAAATTTCATTTAAATCGGTTGAGTGGTGTTTTTTGAACAACAAGGTATTGAAAGAAATATTGATATATAACTTATTGTAATATACCATTGGAGAAACTATATACAAGTGTCTTAGGGGAATTGAGACATTTCTTTTTAAACATTGTTTGGTAACACTACATCTCGTCTTCAATCTCCTTGCTGGCGTTGGCCACGTGTAGCTAGCAATGTCGTGATCCTCCTCCTATTTTAACGAAATTTAACAAGATATATTCATTACTTTAGAAGATTCTAAATGTATTTGGGCAAGTTGAAGAAAAGAAGACTATGGACTTTATAAAGTAAGAAGATTGCTGTGAAGATCTGTGTTTCTTGTTAAAAGTGAAGTGAAGTGTTCCACTGGGCGTTTTGTCCGTCATATTTAAATAAGTTTATTAGTATATTCTCGAAGAAATACATTACACAGAAGATTGTGGTGTTGAATTTGTGTAGACATTCTAAAACTGTGATTAAACAACATTGTTTTTGTTGAAAATAGTGTTCATTTTGTAATACATGAAATTAAGTGGTTTTTTACAGTGATTTCATTGTCCGCACACGGTCGTGTTGCAAAGCCAAGGTCATTGTTTTGGGTGTCAATACTGTCCTTGTACCCACCTACACGGGGCGTGCGCAATAGCAAGGTTCAAGCGTTAGTGGTACAAACGCTCTCAACCAGAACGTCATCAAGAATCTAGAGTTGATTTAGAAATAAAAACATATGATACCTTTCTTCTTAATCCCATTCCCCCAAATTTCTTAGAAGTTAGGAAGTTAGTAGATTTCGGCAAGAAACACGCACACTAACAAACACTCATTTTGTATGTCCTTTCTTTAAACAATAATTGATTAAATTCATGTTATTTCTCTTTCATTCCTTTCTAATACTTCAAAAAGTTTAGCTCTTTCGCCACTGAAAAATCTCGATTTCTTCCGTAATAATCTTTGTAAATCGATTGATTTTATATGTACATTTTGGAGAACATTTAGAAAGTAAACGAAG
Source organism: Homalodisca vitripennis (assembly GCF_021130785.1). Taxonomy (NCBI): domain Eukaryota; kingdom Metazoa; phylum Arthropoda; class Insecta; order Hemiptera; family Cicadellidae; genus Homalodisca; species Homalodisca vitripennis. Next base: position 62,895 of record NW_025778332.1, read on the forward strand.
AACCTCGTGAAAAGAATGCGGTTTTACTACACATTTCTCACCCGACTTCTCCGATGTGATTGTTAGCAAATTTCATTTTTTTCCGTCTTTAAATGTTTTTCTATTTATATGAGAGGAGTTCATTGAATGAAAAGAGTTAAAATGATTATTGGAGAATGTAGAGTTTATAAGAGGTATAAGAAGTTTAAAATGAATTGGAAGAAAAGGAAGAAACATAGAATCTTGAAATTTGGAGAAAATGAAAGGATAAATTAGGGTTTATCGAATAATTTGCCGTAGTTGAGAAGAGTTGTAAAGTACACGTTGCCGAACAGATTTTTGACTGTTTTGGATGAAAAACAAGATTAAAGAATTAAACAAAAATGAAAAATTACACTTGATTGTTACTGGAAAGAAGACTATAAAAGATAAAGAAATTATAACAATTAAACTTTGTAGAATATAAGTCTTTTCAGTTGTGCTCTAAAACTTGCAGTCCCTTCCCCACGTCATTAGTACTGTTTTGATAACCATAGTTTGGTGTCTTTCTTCCATAGGAATCACATGGAATATTATCTACAGTAATACCTTTTGGTTTCACACCAAAATGTGGCATATATTCTATAAGAAAAATTCTATAATGCTCTTTAAATGAATTGGTGTTGATAAATCTTGATACTCACCAAAAATTCCTAAGAAATTCATCAATTAAGTTCTTGATTATCTTGAAAAGAACGTATAATATGGGGAAAAATGTCATAAAAAAACGATGAAAACTCTCTGTTTGTTTATTTTTTACTTTCTTTTCAATATCTTTCGTAATTATAATTAAATATGTAATCCCTTACTTTTTTTAGTTTTTTGCCGATAGTAAAACACTCCATTAAACGTTTTTTTCTGCAAAAGACTTTACAAAGTTCTTTGGAATTCTGTATCTATTTAAGGAAAGTATCGAAGACGGTAGTATCAACTGTTGTTGAAAAATTAAACCGGGCCAATTCACTGAATTCATCTTTGTTGCACTGTTTTACATAGCTAGAAATTGTAGAGACTTTGGTGAGTTCATGTTGTTTATTTAGTAGAAAAGTTTTTTATTAAAGTACAGTATGTTTTTTAGTTAGTAAAAAATGGTTTTAAAATTGATTAAATTTTATTAAGATTTCGAAGATTTTTCCTTTATTCGTAGCAGATTTGACAACATTTTTACAAAGCACAGCTTAAGAAAAGTAGAAGCAAACAGCTGTAGATTTGGTTAATTTTTTCATTCCACAGAGTAGATAGTAATTGTAACCGATACGCTTTTGGAGACGAACGACTGTAGATTCGGTTAATTTTTCATTGAGATTTGCTGTGGTTATTTCTCAGCTTCCTTTATGGTACATTGAACAGTATTTTACATTTGCTTTTCGGTCGGCTCCGAAAGTGCGCCCAGGAACCCCATTATTATTATCTTACTTATATATAATATATTATCTATATTTAATATAGATATTAATAATTTTTATATATATATAAATTTTATATATATATAATAAATAAAAATAAATATAATATTGTTATTAAAAATATTATTAAATATAAATTTATTTTAAATTTCCACGAATGCCATAAGATCCATCCATATTTGATGAACGCAACACAAAATGTAAATAGCCCGCTAATGGCGTATGTGTAGAAAGTTTCAATGGCACCTACATCTGCTGGTTGTTTGGTTTTGTTTACCCACTGAAATGTAACCACACGGCTGTTCAACAGTTCTCTGGAAATGGCTTTGGGTATTTGATACTCGGATATAAACAAAACTACAAAGTAAACCAAATCTTCTGTTTCTGTATGTCTGGAATATATTTTCACAATGATATTTTTTTTAATTTTAATGAATAATTAAAAAACAAAAATAATTGTAAAATCCATGCTCCTATACCATGTCAAACCTGCCATACCGCACATATTGAATACTTTCCATGTTTTTATAGCATTAACAACTTTGTAACACTGTGTAATAGTTAATTGTATGTTGATTTATGATATAAGAATTTGATTTTTTTTTAAGTGAAGAAGATAATCCCCTAAAAAATATTGTTTTTAACTGCTTTGTACAAGGCCGATAGTTTCTTAACTGTCAGAATTTTTCGTAAGCTGATTAAAGAAGCCGTAATCAAAGAGCTAGAAAATTTCAATTTCTGTCTGTTCATATATCTATCAAATCGATATCTTATGAACGAACGTATAGTTTTATGATTTGTTATATGATGATGAAAATTTTGTTAGTATGATGGGTTACATCATATAACAAAAACATTGGGATTTGGAAATATAAAAATTAAAATTACCAGACTACGGAAACGTGATTGAGTTAATCAGTGAATAAAATTGATTTCAAGTTGAATTTCAATCATATTACATTAAAACATGTTGGGTATAGTATGTTTACTAGACCATCCGCATGGAAGATATCACATGTTTACTGGAATTACTTTAATGATCATTTGAATGGCGCTTAAATAGGATGATGCAAGATCATCCAATGGCCATTTACAGAAGTATTTGAAAGCCGCTCACTTCCAAGTATTTTAATTTTTGAGTTACATAAACAAACCTTTTATTCGAAAAAAAGCTTCAATTTGATAGAAATACAAAATTAAAAGAAAATCTTGCATAGAAAATTATAGTTTATAGAATACAGCAAAATATATTTATATATCGAATTTTGTATTTGCTGTATCAGGAACTGTCAATTTCAAAATCAATTCTTAGTATTAAACCAGAACACCAGTTAGTTGTTGTGAAATTAATTTAATGGCTTTTTGAAGAACGTTTTTTGATGAATAATCATTGTAAAATTTAAACTGTATGAATACATCTCATTTATCAGTAAAAACTATATCCATGGTATTTTTCTCGTTCTTTCTTCAACTCAAGATAAGAAGTGTTACCGTTTCCCTTGGCAACTCTGGTCAGTACAGATCGCTACCCATTCACGTTAATTGGCTACTGCGCAAATACTGCCTTGCCTTCTTGCCCACACCATTCCTGCCTTTTGGAGGTGTAATATATTACAATTACTTTGTGTGTTCTATCTTGGTTCTAAGCTTCGAAGAATTCAATTAGTAATACAGACTACCTAGAGTTATTAAAGTCAAGCTCATAGGAACTAATTTGGAATATGAGCAACAATTTTTAATAATTTTCAAATTAATAAGTTTCTTACATACACACTTAAGGACACAGCGTACATTCTGTTTGAAACTTTTAAGAAACTACTTGTTAAGAACTATACACTAGTTTTCAAAATTATGTTAGTATTCCCTTATGGCATTAGAATTTTATTTTTATTAAATTTGTTAACCCAGACATTTTTTATTTAATGTTACAATTGTCTCCAAAGCACTGCTTAGTTAGTGGTATAAAGAATATTTTTAAATCAATGGAAACACTATTATAATTTTATAAAATCCGTTTAATTATTTTTTTTCTGGTTCAAATGCCAAAATTTAAAAAAAATGATTATTATTAATTAGATTTTGAGTTTTTTAATAGCATTGAAACATATTTAACATATTACATAATGGGTAACCATAGTGGCAACCGATGACCAAAGTAGAATAACTATAGATTAGTAAACAAGAACAAATTTCGCCTTATAAAGATGTTTTAAAATATACCATATTTTCATCTGTAGTATAACTACCCCCCCTTACGAAAAAGTTTATTTTATGGTTGTATAGACAGTTATTAATTAAATACTCATGTGATACCCTCAATTATACATGAACAAAAATAAATGTGTCATTCGGGCAACACAGATGTCTTGAGAAAGATTTTCACCTGAAAAACTTTGAAATTTCCCGATGACACTTAACTTCTTCATAGATAAGAATGGATTCTATGATAGTGCATGTTCCAGCTATGGACTTTGGGTATGTGGTCATTGAAGTATATACCAATTAGTAGGCTGACAGAACTTTTGTTTTGTTAGCCAGGCGATATGCAAAGTTCTTATGATTGTATATATTATTCCATTTGTAAGGATAACAAGATTTCCATAACAAAAATTTTACAAAGAATTCCACTTGTCATTAATAAAATAAGCTATATGCTTGTAAGTTTGCATTATCATCGCGAAGCATTATCATAATTAAAGTGCATTATAATGCTTAAAACAATTAATACTTTAAGGCCTATAATAATTACTTTAGTTTAGCTACCACGAATGTAGGTGTAAAATAATAAACAAGCCAGTTATTTATTTGACCAACGTCAATGACTTTTTAAAAACATGAAAACAGTGAGAAAATACAACGTAAAATAATAATTCTAATTATACTCGTACACCTTAATAAATATAAATATAACAACAATAAAGTCGATAATTAGAAAGTAGGGTTTGAGTATAAATGTAAAATATTGAATAAAAAAATAAATCTGTAAATGAAGAAATAACAGAAATAGGTTTAATATAATTTCAATAATAATTAAATATAAAAGTAAGTAAATAACAAGAATAAAACAATAACAGCAAATAAATATAATATTAACAAATGTAATAAACAATGGTGTGCATCTAAATAATAATAAAGAAGGGAGAGAAGTCAGGGATGAAAAGGAATTCCTCAACCCAGAGATGGTAAATTGATTTGTTTGTTCATATTCCTGAATTTATGTAGGCTCTCGTAATAAAAGTCAACCAATCCTGAAATAAAAAATTCTTTAACACTTCTGCACTTGTGTTACTGATTTTTTATTTCACTGAACGATGGCAAATGTCCGGAAAATCCTGTTTTCTTCACAATCCTTCCATCGTCAAAATTAAACTTCAATGAATGAATCCTGAAATGGCATTTCCAAGACTCAATTAGACGAGGAAGTGAGCTGTTTCTCATGTAATTAGTGGGATAAACTTTCCTTATACATATTTCGGTATATATTGTTGACCCAGTATACGAAAATCGATGAGATGCAGGAAGTTCCGGACAGTTGGAAATTCACGAAACAATTTGAAGATAAAGTAACTAAGAGATAAACCGGTTCTCGTTTTAACATTGCCTTTATATAAGTAGAAAACAGCGAGAGGGTCAGAAATTAGAGAGGATTTTAATTGTTAGGAAGTGCGTTGGTTTTACAACATCCTTTTAATTTCACGAGACTCACTTGGGACATAGTTGGACGTAATTTCCTAATCCCATCTGGTCTCTTCTTTCAGTTCCGGTTGTAATTTTGTCCCAATTCGCATTAAACACGTATGTAGCTTCCTCCGAGAATTCCGGTCCCACAGCAGCAGCCGGAACCTGCAGAGGCTAAAAGATATCACGATCTTTGTTTACAATTTTATCTTTAACAATGGAATGTTTGGAAAGATAACACAATATTTCTAGAAAATTGCTATCGTTTTATTAGTGAACGATAAAATTTATTCGAAAATATCGTGTTACTTTCCATATACCACGTCCACCAAGCTCTAAAATAACCTTACGTAGCGTCAGGTAAATGTTATTGTTATTACTATTTTCGTATCAATTTATTTGTATCAATATTTAACCCGTTGTGGTCAGTAATATTACTACTCAGCTGTGGCCAATATATTATCAGTTACACTACAAACTTTAATTTACTTTATTACTGCAATATAAGTGTTTCATTATTTTAGTCAGTTACTGAGATATATCGATAATGATGATGTCCATACTTTTTTGTAAGCTATGAAATGTTAAAGATATTACATGATTTTTAAAACATGCACCTAGAGCTCAATACGCGACAATTCTCTCTTATCGAGGTTTTTTTACAGTTGAACCAAATAAGTAGTGTTAGAAAAATGCACTTTTATTACTCATCAAATTTTGTTATCCTTAAGAATTCTTGCGATTTAGTTTAATACTATAGTACGAAAGGTTTATTCAAATTCAATTGTGAGTTTGGCTCCAGTTCTCCTTCCTTTTATTGCAAGCGTTTTTGTATCTGACGGTATCTCAGACTTGATTCCTAGAATCTGGAGTCATGTTCGTGTAAAAAGATCCAGAGATAGTCGACGACGAAGAAGCTTCAAAACGAAAAATGTAATATAGTTTCGACAGAGAAAACTATAAATAGGTGAAGTTGGTAATTATCATTGGTCTCATCAGATACACAATGTTATTTCACTGCGATGTGATAGTCACGATCTCTAAACACGGTGGAGCAACCGAGTTTTCTACACATAAAAAGAAATGGGAAGGATTGATTCAATTGAATTTTAAGTTTAGGGTCCAGTTCACATTCCTTTAATTACAGCGTCTGGTATCTGACGTTGTCTCAGACTTAACTTCTGGAACTGGGAGTCATGTTCGTCTGAAGATATCCCAAAGAAAGTCAACGACGAAAAGCTCTGATGGCTCTGATGTCGAAACGATGTACATTTTTCGTTTGAGTTCTTCCAGGAGTCAAGTCTGAAACGTCGTTAGGTACCAGACGCTGCAATAAAAGGAAGATGAACTGGAACTAAACTCAAAATTCAAAATGAAAAGATATATTAACGTATAACGCCTAACATCGCAAAACATGTACATTTTGATGCTGAAGTAAAAGAGAAACTGTCACATGGATTAATTATATTTTTATATTTAAACGGCAATGCAATTACATACCAAAGTACATGCAATTTTATTGGTGTGCATCAGCAAAGCCAAGAAAAATTATATCATCAATAAATAAATATAAACTTACTATACTATACTATAAATAAGAGATAAATATAAACTAAGTTAATAAACCGCAAGAATAGTATAATAAATATAACAAATATATAAATGAGAAAATAAATATAAATATTCATAAAATAACAACAATACATAACAAGGAATCAGCAATACTATGTCAAGAGTGATTGTAACAGCTTGCGCTTCAACGCAGCTCCACCATAACCAAACAAATTCAGATCAGCTGGGATGGCAATACCCCAGTGCCGCTGGATTCTGAGCATGGCACTGTTACTAGAGTAATTTGTAGTAGCAGCTGTTCTGGCAAAGAGGTCACGAGATCTGGTACCACATGGGACTCTGGAAATTGGGAGTGCCGATGGCCGAGCGGTCTAAATCGTTTGGACTTTGGGTCTGAATTAGAGATAACCGCAGGTTCAAATCCTGATCTGAGACCGTTGCACTTTTTATTCAGTACCATTGAACTTGTACTGTATCTACTCTCCCCCTTATTCTGTTTGATAAGATCCTCGCACAGGCCAGTGGCCCATGCATGAGGGCGGATAGAATAAGGCTTAAAAGGGGATCGGCCTCTCCTTTTTTATTAAAAAAAATTGACCCTTTGAAGGAAATCCTGGACAGTCAAGTTCTGATACGAGACGGCGTAGAAACAAAAAACCTGAATAAAGTGTGTTATCTCAAGAAGATAGTAAATGGTTTACGAAAAAGGTTTCCCTGTTCCTCAGATAACTGTGTCAACAGCCGACTGGATTCCAGATACGAGAAATCCGGTGTCTTCGAGTTTATATCACAGAAAAGATTAAAACTTATATAAACCTTTAGCAATTTACTATTGGAGTCTGGTTAGTCGTAGGTGGTTGGTCCAGTGAATGCCTGTACCACTACTATTGTGACCTTTATTCTGTAGTTCTGTTTTTATTAAGCGCATTTTTAGAGAGTTAGTGAAGTTGTAAATGTTATTCCTGACTTACGCGTGTCACAACGCTCTGATTTATTTATTTTAACGTACTTTGTAAGTATGTCTTAGGTTAGTTATTAACCTAAAGAGGAAATCAGATTTGCAGATTTTGAAACTTAGTGTTACTGATTTTTTGGCATCACTGAACGATGGCGAAATGTTTCGGAAAAAATTAGATATCTGCACCCTAGAGTTAAATAATAATTCTGTATTTTAGAATATAAATATTGGTTTTCATGACTTCGAATTAATAAACATAAAGATCATAACACAAATTATATCTAAACTTAAACATTGATGGAACACTTCTTTTATTTAAGGGAGTGATTAAACAAATATTGATCTTTTTATATTAATATCCGGTTTTTTGTAATATCCCAGGTGCGGCACTCTACTTGTAGCAACGGCGAGATATTAGGGGTAAAAGGGTTAATTGATAGTTCCAGTTTACTGTGGAGGAATACTGTTGGAGCAAATGGAACTACGCTAATGTTAAAAGTTATGTGGTTAGCTAAACATAAGGAAGTGTTGAAATCTTACTCGCTTTGACTGGGACAGGCTGGCAGAACGACTAGCCTCCCCTTCTTCCAAGGTGACATGACTGGTTTCAGAGTCCAAAATTACTCATCACGGGATCAAAACAAGAGGCGGCCTCTACCAGCAACCTTACCCTTTCGAAATATCCTGCCACTCCGGATGCAAGCACAAAACATGCAAAGAGAGACTTCTTTAGTTTTTTGTGCTATTTGAACATAAACAGGAGGCACACCCTATCCAGGCTGATTACCACTGTTTAGACCACAGAAAGTTGTTTTGTTGTACGTGATAAAATAAACTGAACTTTTTGACCTCACTCTATACAAAAGCAACAGTAATTTTGAATATGGCATTTACCAGAAAACATGCAACATCAGACCAACCCATCCATTCTACTTCATCATCCGTACGCAAAACAATGGATGGTTATAAATTTATGATTTACCGACGTCTTAAAGTACCACTGACTGTAACCCATAATAGCAAGGAAATAAATATCATAAAACATATTGCCAAGGCTAACGGTTACAAACACTATGGAAAACAAAATAGTAAAGAAAAAAAGAACAAAATATTACTCGGCAATAATAAGGAAAATGAAAAGCAGGACAAAAAGTACATGTGGCGTTGAGTTTAGCCCGATTTTTTCAGCATTTCTCTAAAAAAAGACCTTAAATCCAATGGCTTAGACCTAGACTTTAAGGCGAACAACACTAGGAACATTTTTTGAAATGTAAATCTAAGAACTTTACACAAAAACGTGTATAAACTCACTTTTTACGATCGTGACAGTTTTTACATCGGACAGACAGGCAGGTCGCTTAGCAAAAGAGCATTGCCCGAAACATAAATTACACAAAACAGACTTCATAATTTGCTCACCACTTGGTGGATGAGAACCACATAATAAAGGAAAATTAATGAAAATATGGAAGTGTTACATCAGTGTAGCAAAGGCAGCAAATTAAACAACGGTTGAAGAATTATGAAATTTATAAACATTCTCAAAGGAATTTATTAGGTTGAACTCATGTTAAATGAGAAGCTAAAATTCAGCTCCCATTATTTGTTGACACATTTCTCCATCGCGACAGAGTTTCGCCAACCGACCGATCAGCTGATTAATTTCGATGTACCAGGAACTGGAATCACCAAGTGTCAGTTGATCTGTCTTCTGCAGGCCGTGATGTTCTATCATGTTTTTAATATTCGCGTGTGACAAGGCCTTTTAAAATGTTGTGTTTCTCGTACTATTTATTTATTCGCTGTGTTCGTGAATATTAAACTATGACGACTCCAGATGGATCCTGCTTTTAATATTTATTGACACAGACACCATAAGATGACTTATTAAGAGACGAAACTATAGAAGTGTATGACTACAGTTTTGAACTATTTGACGAAGGCCCTGGACAGTGGCTTTGACCGTAAGTGGTGACCTTGAAAACTGTGGACCCAATCTTGAATAGTGGCCTTAAAACTGTGAAATTGAAGGTCATTGACCGACTTTGAAGGTTATTGACCGATCTTGAAGGTCATTGCACCTTGTGGACGAAGAGGGTGGTGGTTTTATTTATCCCGCATTCCTAAGTGATGACGTCATGAGACTTTGGTTGTCCCAGAACATACAAACTCTTTCTACTTACATAGTTTATTATTATCAGTCAATCCGCAGTTCAGGATCATATAATACGAACATTGATAACGATTTGCGTGTAAAGTCTACTCACAAGAGATATGCAGTTCGCACTGTATTCGTAAATGTATTAGCGTAGGGGAGGAATAGTGAGCGAGAATACAGGGGGTTGAGTTGTTTGTCAATACCCCGTCTGTCTGTCTGTCTGTCCGCTCTGTAATTACCTCTACTGTAATCAATCACCTGTTTGATGTTGGTAAATCAGTTCAATATCCTATTTCCTTGACATGTGTTATTATATCTGCTGATTTACCAAGTTATCATGATTAACGTTAGTAATTTTATGTTTAGTTAAATAATAAACAGTCGTAACTTTAAGAACTTGTCTCATGATTTAAAATCATTTTTGTGATTGAGGATGTCCTAGTAGCGTTTAAACTGGCAAGTTTTTGTTTGTGGTATGGAATTCAGATGGTGGTAAAAAAGAGCAACGGGAGTGGATTTTTGTCACCAACCTTGATTCTGATTGTATTGTGTCACTGACCAATGGCAAATGTCCGGAAAATCCTATTTCCTTCAGATCCTTCAATCGTGAAAAACTGACTTTAAACAAAGGGTTTGTTATGCCTATAAATTGTTTTATAGCGATATATCCAATAAACCCTAGTTCTTCGTTCTGAAAATTTACCTGGATATTATATTATTACTATGACTTTAGCCATTATTATATATTTGCCATTCATTATTAAAAAGTTAAACTCTGTTCCGCCAGCCGATTTTTATTGTTCCGTACTTTATCAAGTATAAGCGGTTATAAGGTCTTTATGCCGTCAATGTTTTGATCTTATCTCCACTGGAAAATGTCAGTCGATAGCTTATCGGAATAGTGGCGGAATTGCAGCAGCTGCACGTTAATTAGATGTTACTAATTATTATCCAACATTAAGACATTCTTTTTATATCAAGTTTTCAGAAAAGTTGTTTATTATTTTGTAAAACTTTTCTAAAAAAGTTAAAAATGTACTCTTCCATACATTCAACATTGTACAAATATAAGTGAAAGGCTCAAAATTAAGAAATTTTAATTGGTAAAGCATGCAACATTTGGTACCTATAGAATTATTTAAATTTAATTTAAACATTTTTGTTTTGGTTTTAAAACGATTACGAGAAGAAAGGTTTATTTTATTTTCTAGTTTAATAAATTAATAATAGGTTAAGTATGAACAAAATATTTTTCAAATGTCCACAGACAAAACTAGTCCTACAAAGAGCTCGAAATTTAGTTTGATAATTTGAATGATGTAGTATTAGATTTTAATATACATAATTGAATAAAAAATATTTTTTATTCCACTAAACCTCTAAGTTTTAAATAGGCAGTCAATATTTTAAATAACAACCATGTTTTGTGTGTTGTGTTTTATAAACTTGACGAGTCATACTGGTGAGAGTGTGCAGTGGGTCAGTGCCTATAAAATATTTCTATCCATCCTATATACTAAATGTCTTCCGTAATTGGTCTGAAAGTTTCCAGAGGTCATTGCAGTGGATCAGGTCATTGTGCTTCAGGATTAAGAGAGCTATCCAGAAAGTAACAGACGTTTTTGAATGGTACAGCAGTGGGTAGGACTACAGCCGCTATCTTGATACCAAAACACTCTAGAGTTTTAGTATGCATCGAGCTGTAGTCCGAGGGCGGTCTGTATCTCTTTTTTACTTTTCTCACTGTGGTTAATTAAAACGTGTGCTGCAATTGAAAATCCCGCTACTTGTAAAGTGCGTTCAGTGATAAGGGTTTTTTGGCAAAAAGCCATAAATCAATTTAAAGCTATCGCCTACTGTGTGAAGTTGATGGGATAGATCTTGTGTATTTTTACCATGTAAATACAAATATGCGTACTTCAAACTTTTGAAGCAATGTACGGTTGACGTTAGTTGAAGTTAGGAAGCTGGTAGGAAATAATAATTTCATTTCCACAGTTCATGTTATTATACAGGCGTCATTGGTTCATCCCAAAGTTAACAATGAGCTAGGAAATAATAATTTCATTTCCACAGTTTCATGTTATTTATACAGGCTCTGGTTCATCGCAAGTTTAACAATGAAGTAGGAAATCATAATTTCATTTCCACAGTTCATGTAATTATACAGGTGTCTGGTTCATCGCGAGGTTAACAATGAAGTAGGAAATAATAATTTTTTTTCCACAGTTCATGTAATTATACAGGCGTCTGGTTCATCGCGAGGTTAACAGTGAAGTAACGGCCGATGTTCCCGAGTTAGGCCACTAAACCTCCGCAGCCATTCACGTCCATCGTATATTATGTCCATAACGGCCCGCATTTATGACCTCAGGGCCACATTATTGGCACCACAGTCATAACGAGTTCTATGTTTAAAAGATTATTAACAGCAGCGGCTGTAACAAGTCATGCTATACATCGAACAATGATAGCACCACAGTTCCATCATTTAATGCTGTATCTAATGTAAAATATTCAATAAAAGCCCAGAATGAAAACAGCTTTTACAGTGATGTGTGTTACAGTCTGGAAACACTTATAGCACCTTTATTTTTTCACTACAACGATTTTGTATTGTTAACACTTAAATTAGCCATAATCAACGCATTGGAAAATTCCTTCGTTACATTTCCGTCCTTAAACCTTCATTTCTAAGTATCTGTGTAGTCCAGGGAGTACTAAAACCTTTTATTCCTACTACTAGCATAAAGAAGCATTGGAAGTTAATTTGAGAGTTATAGTTTAAGAAACAGTTAATTTCCTTTATAAATACTCAATAACTAACCTCCGTGTCTCTGACTTTGGATCTCTGCTGGATAGCCTTCAGTTTTACAAAGAAACAACTGAAATTATATAAATACTCTGAAAAAACGAAATTATTATTTTGCAGAACTCATCGTACGTTCATGTAAATAGTGCTACGTTTTTATAAATTTCTGGATTTCTCCCAACGTGATTCTGAAAGTATAGATATTTTTATAACAATATATTATTACATAAAGGTTTTGTATACCGTTATATTAATATTTTACTACGAGATTGTTGCAACATAAGAAGGAGATAAATTGTAACAACAGTGTTTGACAAAATATAGTTTTATTTGTCTAAAAGGTATGATGGACATTCGTACATTTATTTGAGAAGATTGAAACAAGAATGTTATTTTTCAGCGAATTATCCTTTGCTCCAATGGTAAAACTTCAGTATCCATGTCAAAAATTAGGAGTAATTGGTAAATAAAAATATTAATTATTCGAAACGTTATATATATCTGACCGATGTGGTCAGATTCCGTTATATGCCCCCAACGCTTTAAAACTTTTTCAGAGAACTTGAAACGTTTATAAAACGATGTAGTTGAGTAACAGAACTAACATTCCATCAATCAGCAAGGCATTTCCAGGTATTGCAATCGGTATTGTTGTCGCTGTTATCTTATCTTTTCTCGAGAATCCCGATTACGGCAGGTCCGCGCGGCATCACATGATTATTTAAGTTTTTTTGCACGGTACATAATTGCCTTTCCATTTACAATTCAATTTATATTTCTGAACAGCCCCCTCTAGAATTTGATATTTTCTGATAGGTACTATCTCGAGGGATGTTTTTCTTTCGTTGACATGAGCGCTGGTTCGGCAGCACGCGCTGATGGCCGGAGGCACTCGTATTTTGGATCCAACCTTTTGTGTGTTTATTTTTTCAATAAAGAGTTTTAGTTTTTGTTTTGGTAATGAGTGTTTTTTGTTGAATTTTTGTGTTTGGAGAAATGTAAGGGTGTGGTCGATATAATACGTAAGTACCCTTTTTTCTTAGCTAGTAACCAATTAGTAATTCATTATAATCATCCCTAAATGAAACATTAGCGTTGGGGGCATAATGTTAGTTCTGTTACTCAACTACATCGTTTTATAACGTTCTAAGTTCATTGAAAAAAGTTCAAGCGTTGGGGGCATATAAACGGAATCTGACCACCGATGTTGTAAGTTAAGAATAAGTAAAAACTTTGCGTTGATAAAATCAAGTGAAAAATACGTACTGGGAATTAGTCCGTATACGCAGTAACCACGGCGTTAGAAATTTTGGGAAAACCAAACGTGCATTTACCAAACTGTTCAATAAGGTAGCTGATGTGGCGTATGCTGCTTCAATTCCTTCAGTCCACAACTATGTTGCAGAGCAAAGTTGTAACAGTTTTCCTCCGATGGCACGGTGAGCTGAAAAATCTTCCCACAAATACCCATACGAAGTAATGTAGTCTAAGTCAGTGGCAAAAGGATATGAACCCTGATGCTTCAGGCATTATCCGAGTTTTTCCTTTCGATTTTTCTCTTTGAGAACAAAATAAAATTCACTATAAAGTAAAAAAAAGTTCAAAACTACTATTAGGGTCTTTAATACTAAATCCACTAGGTTGAAATAAGTTATAGACAGGATTTCGGACATTTTACCATCCTTATAGGTTGTAAAAGGTATAACACAGCGTTTTCGAGGAATTGGAATCTATCCTCTTCATCAGCTGAGGTAGGTATTAATACATACAAAAATAACGAACAAAAAGAAAATTAAAGGAGGGGAAAAGAAAAGAGTTCAAACATACCCAAAAGCTGCTTTGGGGTCCAAAGTTCAGGCGTTGTCACTGCACAGGATGCAAGTCCCGAGCACAAATCACAAGTAATGAGGATCACGACAAGCACACATCACACCAGCACAGGGCATACAGTGGAAATACCACTCTACAATATTTAACAAAGAAGCTGTAGGCATTATTTATAGGTCTGAATATATCAGTAGAACGTTTAAATTGTGAATGTTATAAACACATTTTGGGAGTGCCGATGGCAGAGTGGTCTAGACGTTGACTTTGGGTCTGAGTTAGAGATAAAACGCAGGTTTCGAATCCTGGTCTGTGACCATTGCAATTTTTATCAGTACCAATGACCTTGTACTGTATCCGACTCTCCCCCTTATTCTGTTTGATACGAATCCTCGCAACGAGGCCATTGGCCCCATGAAGGAACGGGCAGAATAAGGTATAAAAGGAGATCTGGTTCTCCGTTAAACAAAAAAAAATTCATTATATACAATGAATCCCCTCAGTCGCGGTGCCATGAACAACCATAGCTTGACATTTATAAATGTTTTTAACAGGTACTTGAAATAGTGTATGGGTAGGACTGAGAGAGAGTTAAGCAAATTAGTGCAGTTTTTTTACACTACAGATTTTTTAAAATCATATTTATAGCGGAGAATTGGTAATAAATTATTTTTGCCCGGAAAGTCTAAAGTAAGTACGTTCAAAAATTAACATAACTTGTAAAAGTAAAGAATACATGG